>NC_081539.1:6131791-6146791 GCF_030273125.1 Centropristis striata
TGTGTGTGTGTGTGTATTGTGTGAGTCGGGGGGGATTCGTGTGCATTAATCTGGATTATATTCCAGGTCTGCAGCAGATGGAGGGGTGGGAAACAAACTGACGTCTGCGATGATGATCATCGGTATCAAACACACAACAATAGCTGCATGCAGACACACATTTCATGCAAAATGGCAAATGTTTCCATATGAGGTTTGCTGGATTAAAATAATATCAATGCACGAACTAAAAGCTCTACGGAGATAAACGTTACAGATTATGTATCTCTGTGTATTTACATGAGAAGGTAATGAAGTATGTTTACTCATCTGCGACTTTAATGTTCTCATTTAAAGGAGAATTTCCTGTTTTTTCCACTGAATTTCTGAGAGAAATATCGTCCTGTTTCCTGCAGAGGTGGCGTTAGACTTTTCTTTTTTCCCTCATAAAAACTCTGTTATAATTATTTTAATTTATTACCCATCATGTTTAAACATTAAGATAAGACATTCTTTTATTTATCCACGTGGGGGGAAATTTAAATGAAATTAAGGGTCTAGATGTTGTCAATATTATAGGTCCCGATCATGCAGATTTAAGGGCACGGGGGAGAAAAGATAAACAGAGAATGAAACACCACAACGACTAAACAAAATTAACAGAAAATATTTAGTGAAGGATATAGAACAAGCTTTCCCTTCATCCTTCAGCACAGCCCAACATTTTTATTTCTTTTTTTTCACTTCCAGGACTAAAACTTCTTTTGAACCCCTTCATTTCCATAATTTAATAAAGTTACAGTGAAGCCAATGCAGAAGTACCTTAAACCTGCATTCTTTATAATGACCAGCAGGAGGCGACACTGCTGGCTGTAAAAAGAAGTCGGTTTGTATGTAAGTCAATGGAAAAATGAGCCTAATTCTCACTTGATTTATGCCCTCAGTAAACATTTTCATAATGACTTTATTGCCTCAATCGTTTGTTTCAAGTCTTCTTCAATTCAGCATGATGTTCATTTAATAAATAATTTCCCCATTAAGAGTAAAATAGACGATAAACTGTGTGTTCATTTTGACGAAAGGATCATAAAAATTCAGTCATATTGTATTATTACTAAGACATATTTAATAGCATTTATTTTATTTTATTTATATTAACAACAATCTCATTGGTCTAGATTATACAGTTTTAAGGGCACAGAGAGAAAAGATAAACAAAGAATCCAACCGTGTGGTCATTTCTCATGTCAACACCAGAATGGTAAACAAAATTAACAGAAGTTTCAGATTAAGGCAACTTTAACAACATCTTTTAGAATAAAATAAAATAAAATGTTACATATCAAAAACACATGTCAGCAATCAGACAGTAAGTTAGGTTGAATAAGTAAAGATAAATAACACTTATAAGATAAATAATAGACATTTTTATAAGCATGTGCTATCATAAAATTGAAAAAATAAGATGACTAGAAAGAGTTGGAGGTGGAGGATAAAGAGCAAGCTTTTCCTTCATCCTCCACCACACCAATTCCTCTTTTTTCACCTCGTTTATAGTTTTTTTTCTGTGTTGGCACCCCCACGGCCTGAGGTTAGAGAAGGATTGTGGTCGCGGTTAAAAGAAGCTGTTTGTATAAACAGGATTCAAACTGTGGGCTCCAGTTTGTGCGTCCAATCATTGATCCTGACCCGAGAGACTCTCATTATTCTCACAACCTCAAGAGGAGGCGTGACACAGAAACAAAGGACAATGCTGTCATTTTTCTGGTGATGGCAGTCTCTTCCTTTCATTCTTTCATTGATCTCAAGATGTTAAAGAAAAATTTTTTTTCAAAACTAAACACTTCGTCACTCTGATGACCTCTTCTATGCCACTGATGTATATCATATATTTCATGCTTTCTCTTCTGTCCAGCATTGGAAGATGTATACATATCTTTATATACAGTCATGGAAAAAATGATAAGACCACCCTCATTTTCTTCACTTTATTGTTCATTTTTAATGCCTGGTACAATTAAAGGTACATTTGTTTGGACAAATATAATGATAACAACAAAAATAGCTCATAAGAGTTTAATTTAAGAGCTGATATCTAGACATTTTTCATTGTTTTCTTGATAATGATTTTGGTTATTATCAAGAAAACCATGGAAAATGTCTAGATATCAGCTCTTAAATTAAACTCTTATGAGCTTTTTGTCCAAACAAATGCACCTTTAGTTTTACCAGGCATTAAAATGAACAAGAAATTGAAGAAAAAAAGTGGTCTAATACTTTTTTCCATGACTGTATTGCTGATAATTGTAAAAAAACAACAAAAAAAACCTCAATATTCAACACAAAACATCATAAAGTCTTCATATGTTTTGTAAAGTAACTAAAGCTGTCAGATAAATAAAGTAAAAGCATCAAAGAAAAAGGCTAAAGTGAAGCACAAGTGCCCTCAGAGGTAGAAGGAGGGTGTACTTAAATAAAGTACTTGAGTAACAGTTTCTGACCCACGCAGTCACACACACACACACACACACACACACACACACACACACACACACACCCCCTCCCTCCTTGTTGCCATCGTATCTCAGTCTATATGGTTGGTTGGCGTCCTGTTCAGGGTGGGGAAAACAAAAGCACCACTGTCTGCCCCACGGCCCTGCGGCATTTCCACACACTATAATTTCACACAGAAGGGAAATCTCAGCTTTTTGGGCCTCAGATAAGCCTATAGCTGCTGGTGTGTATGTGTACGTGTGTGTGTCCAAAGAATCAAAACCATTCCCTCCCAGATCCCTCCAGGGACCAGAGTCCTGAAATACACCGGGTGACATTTCTTGTTACTTCTTGCACGTGTTAAGACGATATTTCTGTATCGAGGTCAACCTTTTAAAGGACGCCTGTAAACTTAAATTAATCCCTACAAACTTCACATCAGGCCACTTCGGTATTATAGTTTTACAGTTAGATATCACGTAACTGATTTACCAGCAGGGTCTGTATTCTGTTGGTGTTCATCCAAACACTTCAGGCTTCAGGTAACACACCTGATTCTGACTGACAGATTAACTCCTGTCATAAAACAATCAGGTGTGGCTGTATGAAGCGCTGCTATTGATGACAGGTTTGTTTACCTCTGTGGTTGATACCTCCAGCTTACTTGGAAACTGTCACACATAACTCCACTTGCTTTTCTTGTTGCTGGTAATATTTTTGTTATCTGAAGACATGGCTAATTGTTGTGGTTTGAAGAAGTAAATAAGGATTTCCACATTCATTATTCCTACTTATACGTACAGAAGTAATGCCCTATGATATGTATATACAACATAATTTAAAATTTTAAATAAACGGCTGTGGCTCAGTTGGTAGAGAAGTTGTCTACAGATCAGAAGGTTGGTGGTTCGATCCCTGACCATGCCAGCTACATGTCGAAGTATCCTTGAGCAAGATACTGAACCCCGGATTGCTCCTGATGCTGCGTTCATCGATGTGTGAATGAATTCCCAATGACGGCATGTACCATGTAGTTTATTTTACCTAAATCTAAATATGTAGTTTATTTTCCCTTAATCTAACCATGTCATTTATTTTTCCTAAACCTAACCATGTAGTTTATTTCTCCTTAATCTCACTACATAATTTATTTCTCCTTAATCTCACTACATAATTTATTTCCCCCTAATTCTAACCATTTAGTTTATTTTTTCCCTAAATCTAACCACATAGTCCCCCCCGTCTAACCATGTACTTTCCTTACCCCTAAATCTTACCACGTCATATAGTATCATACAAACTGTTATATGTGGGCTATCGACTCACAATTTTAATTATAGTACAGTAAAAGTACAATTAAAATGATATTTGTTCAGCAATTAAGACTGGAAAACAAGCGATATTTGCCTCTTAGATGTAGAGATTGAAGTAGAAAGTGGCATCAAAAAGCTCAAGTAAAGTACCTCAAATTCCCCCACTCGCACTTAAAATCTGCCAGACGAATGTGACGTAAATGATTTTCATACTGTGCAGAAAATAGAAACCTGAAACACAACGATTTAGTTCTTTAAAGGTTTAGTAAATAGAGGCTTTGTGTGTGTGTGTGTGTGTGTTTGTGTGTGTGTGTGTGTGTGTGTGTGAGAGAGCTAAAAACCTACATATGCTTTCAGAGCGTGGCTTTGATTACATTACAGTGTTTCAGGCTGAGCAGCCAGTGTTAACGCATGGCTGCGTTGAGTCTGTATGGATTGTGTAGGACGTTTTTGTTCTCCAAAAGCCGCCCAGACAATCACCTCTTAATCCCGCTCCCCCTCTCACCTTCCCCCTCCTTTGATTGGACATCATATTAAAAACACTCAGAGTCGTGACAGAGACCGCACAGAAACGTCCTGCGACCTTAAAGCTGCATTATGCTGCTTATGACTGCATAAATTGATCCATCTGCGGCGTTGTGTTCGGGGATTAAACGATTCAATTTAAAACGTTTCGGAGGCAAAAAATACGCGACCTTAAAGCGGCACTAGGCAAGATTTGCTTGTGTTATGAAGGTAAATCTGCAGCAGCTCACTAACTGAGATGTTGTAGATTTACACAAATAAAAGTCCAGAGCTGGATTAAGTGTCTGCCAGGACAATCTGTGCAACATATAGTGAACCATCGGGACAGAAAACAATATCTTGTTTGTTTTTGTGGCTTAGTTTGTTTTTAAAAACATGCACAGACATTGGCAGCATTCTTTCACAAGTAAACACAAAGTCAACTGTCACATAACTAACCTCACTAAAGACATTGACTAATCTCGCAGAAAGAAATGTGACCACCTGCGGCTGATTGTCTTTGTCAGTGAAACAGGCCGAGCAAGAAAAACTTTTCCTCCAGTTTCATGGTTTGTTTACGACAAGATGAAGATTTTTTTTATTCTCTCTGTGTGCTTTCTTAAGTATTTGAAGCTCATCGTGCAGTTAAATCCAGGTCTTCTGCATCGATGATTGGAAACACGAAAGTTCTCAACGAAGCGATTCTTTGTTGTATTCTTCATGAATTTAAATGTATGATATTATATATTTTTGCTAACGGGAAATCACAGGGCTCCCTTGAAAAGCTCTGGTTTAACTCTGTTCTGCAGCAGAAGCACTGCAAACAAATCAACTTGTTTACATCAGCTGATTAGGAAAAAGATTTATGCCCCGGGCTGTGCAGGTTTCACCACCACTGTGTTGAAATTTCCCTCAGTGCCCAATCAGACCAGAGGAAGACAGATCAAAATTAATTTGTTTGTTGTTGTGAAAGAGGTTGAGTCGCATCCAGACCGCTTTTGTTTTTCTTTTGGCGTTCATATTCAATAGGTCTGATGCTGTGGCTGTGCCATCAGTATGAAGAACATGATTTTGAAGACTTCGGTAAATGTGTAATGTGTTGTGTTGTGTTGTGGGTAATTAAGTTTTAAAGTATTGCATTATGGAAAAGACAACATTTCATAAAAGTCCCTTACAGTGCAAAAAGTTTCCATGATTGCTTATGCTGTTTATTGCCTTTGTTGCTTAATGTGATATGGAAACCACTTTTTATTAAATAAGAAAACAAACATTTAACTCTAATCTAGTCTTCCTGGATATTATACTAATTCGTCTTCGTCTCTGGACAGCATGAAACAAGGCCAGTCCTAGCAGACATGAAAGATCTTTTAAAATTCCTTCTTTCCATTATACATGCATGGGATTACCAAGGATCACGTTCTTTACCTCTACATCTTCTGCACACCAGTTGATGAAAATGAGCCTTAATTTGCATTTCTTTTTTGTTTTGAATGTTTTCATTCATTCAAGTTGCTTCCACTTTGCTTGACAGTTGAATGGGCAGACGCTGAGTGTCAATGGAGGTCAAGAAGATTCAAGAAGTTTATATGAGGATTGAATGTGCGTTTATCAGCTATAATCGTCCCATAAGAACATAAGTATGTGCGAGTACAGGCCTACCTTCTAGTGGGTACAGCAGGTTGTTATCAGCTTGTTGAATCAGCTGCTATATGAACCTGAATTGTTGGTGGCGGCTGGTTACGTAACAAACATAACATCACGTTCTGTTGGTTATGTCATCGTTGGGCTGGGCGATATGGACCAAAAGTTATATCCTGATATATTTTTTATCGCAAAGTGAGAGCAAATGTTCAGTCAAAGTCAAAGTAGTTTTATTGAAACTGCTTATTTAAGTGAACATAAATACTGTATAACAGGAGTATGTTTAAAAAACAACAAAGCTCCATAAAGTGCATATTTACATACGAAAATATCTTAAATAAAAGTTGCAGCTTGCCTGAAGCAAGTACCACAGTGCAAATTGGAACTATATCGAAAGATGTGATATGGTCTAATTCCATAGCACATTTAAAAACATATCGGTATATCATTTATACCGATATATCCCCCAGCCCTACGTCATAGCAACATTTTCTTGTATTTATTGCCATTTTTCAGCTGACAGAGAGAATGAAAGGTGGAGACGGGGGGAGAAATGCAACAAAGGGATTGCCCCTAGGATGCCCTTTTAATTCACTTTTTAAACTATGTTTTGTAGCGCATAAACAGGAATGTTTTAGCCCCAACCTTAGAGAAATAGTTTTGTAACCTCAACCTAAAGAAACAAGTGAAACAAAACAACAACCGGACACTGAATGAGCTGATAACAACCTAGCAGAAGGTGGAGCAGGCCTTGACTGGCCCATACTTACAGGATGATAAATGCTGACAGCCATTCAATAGTGTGATAACGTCCAGGGGTCCTGGAGGTCTACAGGTGCTTAATGGGCGGCAGATTAAAGCCAGTCACCTTTTCAGCTGAGTGATTAATACGCTGAAGTCTGAGCTTGTCCTCGGCAGGGTCAGCAGCGTTTCAGATGGTGATGGAGGAGGTGAGGGAGGGCGCCATGGTGGCATGTTTAGGTTCACTGTCACTGACTTGACGGCTGCAGGAAGTACATGCTGTGCTGAGGTTTTGTTTGTGAGGGAGCTGATGTTCAGGGCCATTGTTTTCTTCAATTTCCTGTTCATTTTAATGTCTGGTTCAACTAAAGGTACAATTGTTTGGACAAATATAATGATAATAATAGACATTTCCATGGTTTTCTTGATAATGATTTTGGCTATTATCAAGAAAACCATGGAACATCTCTAGATATCAGCTCTTAAATTAAACTTTTATCAGCTATAATTTTTTGACATGACTGTACTTTAAATGTTTTGTTAAATCAGGAGATAAAGAAATAGTATGGGGGGATAAATGTGTAGGTTGTTTTGGAAGGTTATGGAATATCCTTGGAAAATATGTGGTGAGGACTTGACAAGTGGTCTCCACTTCTTCCTCCTTCCTTCACTTTATCGGACATGAATTATTTAGTTGTGCTTTATTTTAATTACTGTGATTTTGCTAAATTTCATGTAGTATCTTCTTTCCACAAATCCAACCAATATATGTTTCTTTTCCAATATCTAACCATGTAGTTCACTTATATTAATCTCACCATGTAGTTTCTTTTTCTTAAATGGAATCATGTAGTTTATTTTCCCCTAAGTACATACTTTCTTTTTCTCAAAATCGTGCAATATATTTTATTTTTCCTCAATCTAACCATGTAGTTTATTTTTCCTTAATCTAACCATGTAGTTTCTTTTTCCTTAATCTAACCATGTCGTTTATTTCCCCTAACCTAACCAAGTAGTTAATTTTCCCTTTATCTAACCTTTATTTCACTTCTTTCTCCTTCCCTCACCTTATCGGACACAAATTATTTATTTGGTCTTTATTTTATTTACTGTGATTTTGCTAAATATCTGCAGAAAATGGCATTGTTATTCTTGTTGAGTTGAACTTAAATTCCTTTGGCGCGAGCCTCTCTATAAAGCGTGTTAAACATACACTGTGTGGGTGTGACATGAGAAAAGGAGAGCAGTAAAGAGAAGTCAGTGACCTTATGTTTTCAGGTTTTTCCCACCAAGCAGCGCTCGTCGTCGGGGTTACAGTAAATGTTGAGTCTGCACCGCTCGTGGTTTTTACGAGTCATGCCGGGACAAAGCCGGCTGCAGCAGGAGCTTTATGGTCCGGGCTGTCAGATGAACTTCATTAAATAAAGTGTTTATTGTGCTACCGGCCTGCTAACATTCTAGTGGAAGTAACACATTTTACATCCACAAAAGGCACACAGACACTTTCGAGTAAGTCTTTTTTTCCTTGTTGGCCTTGAGGGTGAAAACAAGAATGTAACCTGGTAAACCGCGTCCAGACGGAGGTCAAAAGAACCAAACCAGCGTGTGCGGGAATGCATACAAAACCAGCAGACATGGTTTTGGTGATTTGCAGGTATTTTTGTCTGTATTTTTGATGAACAGATGAAGCCAGTGACCTCTGAGATAACAGAACTAACAGAAATTAGACTTTAGAAAGCCCTCTGCAGACATGTAGGTTCAGAGGAAAACCTTTCTGCAGCTGGACACAATTAAAAAACTCACCCCACCTTTCATAAAAACACACAGCTGCTTTACAGAGCAGAATCACAACAACAACACGGGGAAATAAAAACAAAAATAACGTTTTGCAAGATGAAAAATATCAACAACAAAACAATAAAGTGTAAAAAAAAAAAAAGAGATTAATTTGAGATGCAGTTTAGCACTTTGCTCAAGCTGTTCTAGATGTAAATGTTTAATAAAACAATAAAAATCATGAATTAAAATTGCTAAAGTGTACAATCCCAATTCTAAAAGAAGTTGGACACTGCAAAATGTAAACAGAATGTATTGAGCATTATATGTCTTGTCCTGTATTTAATTGAATGGTGTTTGCAAATAATTTGCAAAGGATGGTAAAACATTATGATTTTAGTATAATAAGACCATTATCATGCTCAATTTTGTCTCATTAGTTGATGCAGAATTGTTTGGGTTGATACCATTTGTGACACAGATTTGGTTTCAAAACGTTACTGTTTTTAGCAACTAGAATGGATAAAAATGGTCAAAAATCCCTTTAAAATATCACATCAGGACACAAAGACCTGAAAGAATATCATAGAGAAACCCATGCTGTGATGCATGTGATGCTTCATGAGGCTGTGATTATCCTAGAGGTCACAGCAGCTCATTTTATACACTGAGCTCAAGTTTCACTCACTAACATCATCACACATGAAGAAAACTGGACTCATTGAATCCACAAGAGTCTCAGCTTTCATTCAGACCCCATTTATGCAGCATTTGGTGTTATATTTTAACCATTATTTGCACTCGAGAATTTATAAAAATGGTCAAAAATCCCTCCAAAATACAACATTTAGACATCTAAATCTTTGAGGAACACCAAAGAAAAATCCATGCTGTGATTCAGTTTCAAAAATTTTTTTTTCAATTTGGAGATTTCTGCAAGGATTACATTATCCAGTGACTGTATGACGAACACTTGTGTTGTGTAAACTGTTGAGAAACCCTCTTATTGTCAGTATCCAGGTCTCTAGTTTGTGGTTGTAACGTTTCATGAGGCTGTGATTATCCTAGAGGTCACAGCAGCTCAGTCTCAGCTTTCCAGTCAGACGTGATTCATGCAGCTCACAGACTGTTTAGGGACCCCAGGATGCACAAATATTCAAATACAATAGGCAAAAATGACACATATATACTGCACAAGAAAAACAAAACCTAATGTGCATCAAATATCTCTCCAGTTAAGGTTGATTTTTTAAATTTGAACCCTTACACACAGTACAAGGCATTACATGGATGTGTGTCTAAGTTTAAAGTAACTGTTGACCTATAATTATTATAAATAGCCTCAGGACGTCTGGCTGTTTCAAGCTGAAGCCTGAAAACTAAAGAAAGTCAAAATACAGAGCGTATTTTACTTTATTTGGCTCTTTCTTGGTTTTATAACTTTATATTTGAGGGTTGTTCACTTAATTCTGCTGTTCTTGAGATTACCTGTTCTTTCCCTATTTTCCCTGTCCTTTGTAACTCATTTTATATATTGCTTTTCGTCTTGTTTAAGTGACTGTTTTTAGCCGTCTAGATTACATAAAATAAGATGAGATCAGACTTTATTTATCCCGCAGTGGGGAAAATTAGTCGTCACAGCAGCTCAAGATCCAGACACATAGATATAGAAGACAGAATAAAAATATAAAAAATAAGACATATACATACATTCTATACACATTACATACATACATGTCTTAGTTATTTGGCATTTATTATTTGGCATTTATTACTACTTTATATTTTTTGTGTTGGTTGGCTTTCCTGAGAGTATTTAGCATTTTACAGATATTGCACATTGGAGAAAATATATTTTAGGGTGTTAAATAGGTTAAATAAGTTGTTGTATGTAGTGGTATGAACATGAATGAATAAATATATTTAAATATATGCAGAGATATACATGTAAATGTTCTATCTACAGCATTAAAATGACTATATTCCAATGTGCGATCAGGGCCTGCTTTAAGTTATAAAATAGTAATTCAAAAGCTGTAGAAACAAGTCAAATATAACTGAGATGTCTTCAAGCATTGGCAGATTTTAGCCCAGTTTAAAAGCCAGCATCTCTTCTAGCAGCAGATCATGAAAACAAACATGCAGAGTGAGGTGAAAGTTCAGCTGTCACAAGTGATTTACTGTAAACTGGCAGTCACGATTCTTCCAGTACATTCCCGTCATGGTTCAACTTTTAGCTCCGACTCTAAAGAACATGCAACAGACAGAGAAGTAAAATCACTGCTGATGTTTTGTGGTCGAGTCAGGAACGAGCTCTTTAGTCTGCAGGCCGCAGATCCTTAAATTAGGAAAACGACCACCGAACAGCGTCATCGCTGGTCATGACTGCAGCTCTGTGGAGGCAGAGCTGCAGACCTGGTGTGGAGGCTCGTAGTGTTTTTTGGGGAAGGGGGGTGAGGGATTTATGCTGTTTAGCTATTTCTGCTCTGTTTGTGTTCACAAATCAGGTTTAGCGGTTAAACAAGCTTAATCTGCTAATGAGGCGGATGGAGCGAGGGAGTGTGGAGGGCAGATGTTGATGGCTGCGGGGAGCCGGTGGTGAGCACAGAGGATGTTGTTACCAGCGTTTGACCAGAATGAGGTTTGAGGGCCGATACAGAGGAGATAGACGCTGCTGGAAGCTGTTTATGTGATTCTGGAGCAATTTCATGGCCCATAAGGTATATTTACACTGTTTCATGCAGTGTTTAACTACATGTCTGGGTGGAAAAAGCCTCTAAAGCAACACGTACACCATCATGGGACACTAAAACTCCTTTTTTTAAGCTTTAATCACTTCCTTTAACATGACAGCAACGGTTAGAGCAAGAGTAACAAAATGACCATATAAGATGTAAAATGACCCAAAAAGAAACAAAATGACACAAAAAGACACAAAATGACCAGAAAAAAAAACACAAAATGACCAGAAAAAGATACAGAATGTCCAAAAGAGACACAAAATGACAAAAAAGCAAAAAGTGAAGTTACAATTTAATGGCCCATAAGGTATATTTTCAGTGTTTCATGCAGTGTTTAACTACATGTCTGGGTGGGAAAAGCCTCTAAAGCAACACGTACACCATCATGGGACACTAAAACTTGTTTTTTTAAAGCTTTAATCACTTCCTTTAACATGACAGCAACGGTTGGAGCAAGAGAAACAAAATGACCAAATGAGATGTAAAATGACCCAAAAAAAGACACTTAATGACGAAAATAAGACACAAAATGAACAAAAAAAGGAAGCAAAATGACCATACAAGATGTAAAATAACCCAAAAAGACAAAATGTCCAAAAAAGACATGACATGACCAGAAAAAGACACAAAATGACAAAAAAAAGGAAGCAAAATGACCATTTAAGATGTAAAATGACACAGAAAAGGCACAAAATGTCCTAAAAAGACACAAAATGACCAAAAAGGCACAAAATGACCAAAATATACACAAATTATCTCTTATAGCTTATAGGTCCTTCTTTATCAACTCATTCAGCTATAATTCTTCACTGAATATTGTATGAAATGGATTATGATAGTTATGCAGACAGACAGATGGCAGTTCTAATCAGTCAGCTCCAGCATGGAGAGGTCAATCATGGGCCAGTTGTCAAACTGAAATATATGCAAGATAGAACTGAACTTTTATTGATTCTTCTTTCTATTTTTGCTGTACACATTTTGCTGCTGTTAAACTCAAAATTCCCAGGGTGTTGGACTAATAAAGGAATATCTTATCTTATCTGATATGAGTAATTTGTAGTTTTATGATCCTAAAAACATGCTGGGAAAAAGTCAAGATGTTCAGTTTTGTCCTGAGCTGCTGTGAGAACAGTTCCCCTGCAGGCTGTTCTGCTGTAAAGTGTCATTTAGCTGAAACTTTGCTTTGATTTATGAGTTTGAACGTCAAAACTAATGATTTTTGCTATTTCAGGTGCAGCTATCCCTGTGGGCATCGATGTGCAGGTGGAGAGCATCGACAGCATCTCAGAGGTCAACATGGTGAGGAGCTCCAACACGTCACTCTTTATCAGCACCATCAGGGCTGGAAGTGGAAGTGGGAACAACTCAAACGTGTATTTGTGCAGAAGAACACAGTTATAATGACAGAAATCATTAAAAAAAAAGAAAAAACAAGTTGAATTTCTCTGATAAAAAAAATTGAATAAAATGGAATTTATACATCAATTTCCAAGTGTCGCACAAGTGTCATGAATATCAGAAAAAATAATTTGGTTTGCACATATTGTACACATTGAAGTATTGTCATGTTTCCAGCCTCTCCTGTCCACTCGTCTCTGCTCTGAATAAAAAAAGAAAAAAAATGACAAAAAAAAAGAAACCAAACGACCAAAAAAGATACAAAATGACCGAAAAAAGACACAAAATGACACAAAAAAGGAACAAAAGACAAAATGACAAAAAAAACCCACAAAATGTCTAGAAGAAGACGCACATATTGTGTCTCCACAATGTACTGTCTGTACACATTGAAGTATTGTCAGCCTCTCCTGTCCTCTCCTCTCTGCTCTGTGTAAACAGATTCTCAGTGAATATTTGTCTCGTGACCGTTGGTCTCAGCAGAATCAATCATGTCTTCAGTGTCTCTAAGGAGCAGAAAAAATAATATTTTTAACAGGATCTGGTTAGTGCAAATGCTTTATTTTAAATGACACATGGAGAATAAAGAGATTCTGACACAGATATCAACATTTTAAGCTTAATTTTGGTCACTTTTTAGAGGGATACTGAAGTGAAGTGACTCAAAATAACTGAAATATATCTCAAATTATAGATTCCTTACAATGTAAATATCAGAATCTGCACAGTTTTCCCAGCTTGTTTCTACATATTGAGACAGTTCATGAGGTCAGAAAGTTTAAAATGTTCTGGAACATCAGAGGGTTAAAACAAATGTCCACTCCGGCCGCTCTGACATCACTTCCTGTCACTTCCTGTCACTTCACCTCATCTGGTCTGTGACCCCTCGACGGCTCTGCTTTCATCTCCACCAGCCACTTAACTCTCAAGTGTTTTATCGAGTTCCTCCAGCCGGCAGATAAACGGCGTCGTAGTCATGGAAACGCTGCATGAAGCCTGAAAGTTCAAAGCTGCAGATAATGAGCCTCAATGTCAACTGCTTTCATTTGAACATTTGTCTAAATTTTTTAGCACATTACTGTACTATATATATATATATATATATATGGATTTTTATTCCTCAGGTTGAATAGAAAAGGAAATTAAATCCTCTACTAAATTTTCTTTTTATTGAAGTTAAATATATTTTTTGACACTTGCCATTATAACATTTCTGGTATTGTATCTGTTATGTTTGTTTTATTTGCACTTTTCCTACTTCGTACTGTAACACTTTTTTGTTTTCAAACATTTTTTTTGTTTTTATCCTTCAAACTTTTTTATAAAAAAATGACGGACTTTGGCATCAAATTGTTCCATTTTGCTCCACTTTGCTCTAAAATATTAATTTTATAAATAATATAATAATATGTTTACAAATCCTTACGGTAAATCATTTATTAAATAGGTTTTTGTTTAAGCTTATTTTTCAAGCATTATTTCACACAAATCCATGACTTTAAGGGCTGTAAAACATCAGAAAAACAGAGCCAAACACAGATAGAGAGAGAGAGAGAAGAGTAGAAAGACAAAGAATTCAAAACATGTACAGAAATGTAAAGTAAGCACAGTGGTGGAAAGTAACTAAGTACATTTCCATTTTATGTACCTTTTCACTTCTACTCCACTACGTTTAGCTGACAGCTTTAATTACTTTTCAGGTCGAGATTTAACATAAAACATGATCAATTAAAAGTAATTTACTTTAAAAAACAAACAAAACCTCATAACAGTATATTAAGTAGTTAAAATGATCTCTATCTTTACAAAATTAAAACACTGCTTCCATAAATGCATCAATACAAATAACCTTATGATATATTGTGAATATATAAATAGTCTGTATGGATCCATAATGCATGAATGAGTACATTTTGATGCTGATACTTTTGTACTTTTACTCCAGTAAGTTTTGAATGCAGGACTTTTAGTTGTACTTGTAGTGGAGTAATTTAACAGTGTGGTATTAGTACTTTTTAGTAAGCAAGTCTGTGTGTGTGTGTGTGTGTGTGTGTGTATGTGTCCTGCAGGACTTCACCATGACTCTGTACCTGCGTCACTACTGGAAAGACGAGCGGCTGGCGTTCCCGTCCAGAAACAACCAGAGCAGGACGTTCGACTCGAGGCTGGTGAAGAAGATCTGGGTCCCCGACGTCTTCTTCGTCCACTCCAAGCGCTCCTTCATCCACGACACCACCATGGAGAACATCATGCTGCGGGTCTACCCCGACGGGAACATCCTCTACAGCGTCAGGTAGCCAGACCAGAGTTTGGACTGTGTTCTCAGGTGTTTTACCTGCAGACTTGATCAAATACGACAACAACTTGTCCTTACAAACTCCAGTGTTGCTGCAGAAGACTTGGACCATCCA
>NC_081539.1:6149291-6241791 GCF_030273125.1 Centropristis striata
GAGCTTCAGTTTTAGGGAACATTCTGCTTCAACAGTTTGTTTGTGAACAAATCCCTGCAACAAGGTTAAACATCTAGTAAAAAGCCTGAATTCAGCATATTTATGTCTCTTTTTTTCTCTTTCCGTCAGGTTGGTACAACCGTCTGTTCATTAACTTCATCCTGCGGAGGCACATCTTCTTCTTCATGCTGCAGACGTACTTCCCCACCATGCTGATGGTGGTCCTGTCCTGGGTCTCCTTCTGGATCGACCGCAGGGCCGTGCCTGCACGCGTCTCCCTGGGTAACAACATGCATTAATATTAACCAAGACAAAAAACATTGTTTGGACCAGGTTTTTGTGGGACATACAGTCACCCTTTTACTTCAATTTGTTGTTCATATTTATGTCTGGTACAACTAAAGGTACATTTTTTTTAAATATCATGACAGCAACAAAAATAGCTCATAAGAGTTTAATTTAAGAGCTGATATCTAGACATTTTCCATGGTTTTCTTCATAATGATTTTGGTTATTATCAAGAAAACCATGGAAAATGTCTAGATATCAGCTCTTAAATGGTATTGCACTGGTGTTAAACTGTTTTAAGTCTTGTTACTAATCAAAATTAACAAATATTTAAAAATCTGGATTTTAGAAGCTTGAAAGTTGACAAATTCCTGCAGTTTCTGAACAGACTTTGGTGAAAGTTAGTGTAGTGCTGGGCGATATGGACCAAAAGTCATATCCCGATATATTTAGGCTGAATATCGATATACGATATATATTCCAATATTTTTTATTGCAAAGTGAGAGCAAATGTTCAGTCAAAGTCAAAGCTAAATATGACATGTCACAAGTAGTTTTATTGAAACCGTTTATTTAAGTGAACATAAATACTGTATAACAACAGGAGTACCTTTTTAAAACCAAAGCTCCATCAAGTGCACATTTAAATAAATAAAAATAGCCCATGAAATAGAATAGGTCAATCTTTTTCTAAAATAAATATATTTATAAAAGAAAAGAATTACAAACATTACAAAAGAACTAAATATGACAAACCCTAGTGAGAGCAGCATTTATATATAAAGAAAGACATTTTTTTAACTTTATCGATGTATGCGATATGGTCTAATTCCATATCGCATTTAAAAATATATCGACATATTTTTTATATCGATATATCGCCCAGCCCTAAGTTAGTGCTATATTTGTCAGAAAACATGTCTGACATGTCTACCTCACCATCACTCACAAAACTTTCTGTATTTAAAGGGATTTCTCTGAAAGTGTCAGAGGTTGTGTTGTTGTTGTTGTGTCTGCAGACAGAAACAGCTGCTGCTCTCTCCTCCTGCAGGTATCACCACCGTGCTCACCATGTCCACCATCATTACCGGAGTGTCCTCCTCCATGCCTCAGGTAACAGCTCTCCATGTCTTTACAAGTCTCAGGGACATTTTCCTTTTTATAATGATATACAATCATTTTGATGGTAAATTTAGTAGATTGTAGCAATAAATGCCTCAGTGTGTGCTGTGTTTACTGAGAAAACTGGATTTTTCTTGCTCACAGAGTTAACCCTCTGGAGTCTCCAAAAGCTCCAAATCCAGACTTCTTCATGACATCAAGACTAGAAAACAAAGCAGCGTGGAGCCCTACTGTAAATTTACCTCTAAAGTTCTGGCTGTAAACTCCATGAGGCCAGTTTCAGTTTGATGATGATATACCAAGTAAAACTGGAGACAAGCTCAAATATATTTAGTATAAGATGATAGAACTGGATGGAACCCTCTTATATGTTAGATTTGCAACCTTTGTTCACATTTGCAACATTTCAAATTATTTGTTGAGCATGATAGTGTTCTGAAAGTTAAAAAAAAGACACAGAAAGACACAAAATGACCAAAATTGTTACGTTAAACACACATTACACAAATAAAATAGAGTCCCACTAGAATAAAAACCAGAGTTGGATGACAGGATCACACACAATCACAAGATCACATTTATGTTGGTTTTTCTGTGTTTCTTTTTGGTTCCAAATGTTGATCCAGTAAGTCAGAATAAAAAATCAATTATTTTTAGGTCATATAGGTGAGGTTGTGCTGAAAAAAAAACCATGGCATTTAAACATTTTTAAGTGGTGTGTACAGGCAGGATGAAAATGATTAAAAAATGGCTAATAATTTTTCCATGACCGTACATGTACCAGGATGCATTGCATGTGATCTTTGTTGGCTAAAACATTGCTGAGGAGGAAAACTGTCACACAACCCCCACTGTTTTATTAGTGTGTTCAATAGTCTGATGTTTGTTTGTCTGTGAACTTTAAAGGTGCAACATTCTGCACAGTGTTTGCTTCCTTTCATCAGGTGTGTGTGTGTGTGTCTGATTTGTGTGTGTGTGTGTTGTCCAGGTGTCGTACGTGAAAGCGGTGGACATCTACCTGTGGACCAGCTTCCTGTTTGTCTTCCTGTCTGTGATCGAATACGCGGCGGTGAACTACTGCACCACTCTGGAGGAGATGAGGAAGATGAAGAGGGGGAAGGTCAGCAGCTCAGGGGAACCAGAGGGGATTATTATTATTACAGCTCACAGCAACACTCAGAGAGAGAAACATGTTTAACTCAATGTCTCCCTCTAGTGGACAAACTGAGTCATTACAGTCAGACATTTACATTTAAGTACATTTACTGAAGTTCTGCACACTTCTGCAGTTCAAGGTATCTGCACTTTATCTGAAGCTGTAGTTATTTTACAAATGTAGTTTCTACATAGAAAATATATGAGAAAATGATGAGGCACTGCAAAAATATGAAGCTATCCAACAGTGTATTACATTTGAGCTTTGACTATTTAAAAAAGAATAATTTGGGGCGTCCCGGTGGCTCACACCGGTAGAGCACTTACCATGTAGGCTGAGTCCTTGCTGCGGTGGAGCCGGTTCGAATCCGGCCTGAGCTCCCTTTGCCACATGTCTTCCCCTCTATCACCCCCTTTCACTCTATCACTTTCAATAAAGCATAAAAATGCCAAAAAAATAATCTTTAAAAAAAATAAAATAAATAATAATAATAATTTTGTTTATATTTAAGTCATTTTAAATTTATTTTATTATTTCTGTTATTTTTATTATAATTTTTTTTTACAAAGCAAACAACAGCAGTCAAAATGAATTAATAAATACAGAAAACAACCGGAAAAAACAACAACAAACATTTACATTTAGTCATTTAGCAGACGCGACTTACAGGAAAAAAGGAGAACAATCAAGGAATAGTGCAATAAGAGCCGTTAGTGCAGTAATAAGTGCTAGTGACAATTCTTTTAAGGAGTAGAGTTGTCTTCTTGTGCTAGGGGAGAAGATGCTTTAAACACAACAAAAAAAACACAAAAAGTCACACATGTAAACAACAATTTATTGAGTCCAGAAAAAACTATCGTGTCCATTTTTATATATTGAATGATAAGTCGATATAGTAGTTATCGTGACAGGCCTATGCAGCTCAGACATTTCATTACTTTTTAGTAGAAAAATATTGATTACAGCAGCTTTATATTAAATGAAATTAAAATTGTCCTCAACATTTCATCAGAGGATGTGTAAAGATAAATTAAAAAAATTATTAAACCATTGTTTCTTCAATTTCTTGTTCATGTTAATGCCTGGTAAATGCCTGGTACAACTAAAGGTACATTTGTTTGGACAAAAGTAGCTGATAAGAGTTTAACCCTCTGGAGTCCATGAAAGCGCTGGAGCATGACATGATTTTTGTGTGTTTTCATGTGTGTTTTATGTGTGTTTCTTGCAATTTTTGTGTGCTTTTGTAGATTTTTTGTGTTTTTCTGTTTGTTGTCATTTTTTTGTGTTTTTTTAATGTATGTTTTTCGTGGGGTGTTTTTTTTTGTGTGTGGTTTTTGTATTTTTTGTGTGTGTTTTTTGTTCAAAATGTTGATCCAGTAAGTCAAAATGACAAAATAATAATCTGGTGAGGTTGTGTTGATAAAAATTATACCAACAATTTTTAAGTTGTTTATACAGGCAGAATGAAAAATAGTCAAAACCCATCAAAATAGCCCCAAACTCCAAAGGGTTTATAAACTGGGTTAAAGTGGAAAAATAATTTTCAGATCATGCTGAAGTTGTGCTAAGAAAATACCAAATACCAAACATGGGTATAGTAAATATTATGTGGTATATCAGACCCCAAAGGGTTAATTTAAGAGCTGATATCTAGACATTTGCCATTTCCATTTCCATTAGACATTTTGGTTTTCTTGATAATGATTTTGGTTATTATCAAGAAAACAATAGAAAATGTCTAGATATCAGATCTTAAATTAAACTGTTATTAAAATGAACAAGAAAATGAAGAAAACAAGGGTGGTCTATTAATGTTTTCCATGACTTCATGTTGTGTTTCAGATCCCGTCCACCTTCAACGCCAGCCAGGCGATGGCCTTCGACGGCTGCTTCCACGACAACGACATCGAGCTGACTCCGTTCTCTCGCATGCCGCCCACCCTGACCTCTGACCCCCTGGCCACGCCGGCCCAGTCCCCGGACATCCGGCCCACGGAGGGAACCCGCCTCCGCCGGCAGCGCTCCGTGCGTGAGAACGTGGACCTGTTCGTCAGCAACAGCTACATGATCGACTCGTACTCCCGCCTGGCGTTCCCGCTGTCCTACCTGCTGTTTAACACCATCTACTGGAGCCTGTACTCCTGATCCAGCAGCAGAGAGCATGCTGGGAGATTCTGCTCTCCTCGGGGCTCTGCGGCCACTTTGCAGAGCTGCTTCAGCTCCGGCTTCACCGGGTTAAAAGCACTCCAGCTCCTCGGACTGTGCACTATCTCGCCCTGACATTTGTCTCCTGGGAGCGGATTAATCCTGAGTCGCAAATCCTAATTTGTTTTTTTTTTTAGAATGAATGTGTGACTCTAATCTTAAACTGCATGGAAACAGTTATTAAACCACCCTTTTTCTTCAATTTCTTGTTCATTTTTAATGCCTGCTACAACTAAAGGTACATTGGTTTGGACAATTATAATGATAACAACAGAAATAGCTGATAAGAGTTTAATTTAAGAGCTGATATATAGAGATTTTCCATGGTTTCCTTTATAATGATTCTGGTTATTATCAAGAAAACCATGAAAAATGGCTAGATATCAGCTCTTCTCTTCTTGATATCAGCTATTTTTGTTGTTATCGTTATATTTTTCCAAATAAATGGACCTTTAGTTGTACCAGGCATTAAAATGAACAAGAAACTGAAGAAAACAATGGTGGTCTAATAACTTTTTCCATGACTGTACTCAAAGCTCTTCTTTCTAAAGTGTGTTTAACTGCACAGCTGCAGGGAGGAATACTCTACTTTTTTTTTTTTTTTTGCTGAATGATGAGTGAACTTCTGTAAATGTACTTTAGTTTCTGTTCTCATTAAATTTTTATCTTGTTCATGAGGATGTAAAAGTGAATTTATGTGTGCTGCATGCATAATATGCATTTTTTGTACTTGATTTTAGGACTTTTTATATTTAGATTTTAATACATTTTGAGTAACATAACTATTCCCCCAGAAATAGTTCTCCTGGCAGAATAGAGACGGCCTTGAAACTGAGTTGTGAAATAAAATGTGAAGTACAAGTGAACATTCAACTGCCTGAATAAAAAAAGGATAAAAACTAGTAATCAAAAGAATATAGAAATGTTTTAATTTATTTTTTAAATAATTTAAAATAATTTATTTATAAAATCTTATTACAGTCTTGCATGTATGCGGTACTTTAAATATTTTAATTTGTAGATTTTATGGGTTTTAAATAAAAAAAAAACCCATGGGAAAGGGGGGGGGGGGGGTGTTAGTCATCTGATTTAAGTAGTTACATTTTAGCGGTTCACTGAATACATTTTGAATAATCTAGATTTTTTTTAATTTTCCTGTAAAAAAATAAAAAATATATATCATGGTTGGTGGGAGATGTGTTTAGGGACTCATGATAACTTCAGTATTTCTAAAAAAGAAAAAATCCCTCCAATAAGTGGAGTTGTTTCATTTTAACAGTTTATTGAATAAAAATCACGAAAAATAATAATAATGATAATAGTTTTAGAAATCTAGATTGGTTTATTTAAAAAATAATATATATATATATATATATATTTATATATATGTATATATATATTTATATATACATATATGTATATATTTATATATATATGTATATATTTATATATATATGTATATATTTATATATATATGTATATATACATATGTATGTATATATATATACACACACATACATATATTCTTTTTTATAGGATATATATATATAAATATATACATTAATATATATATGATATATATATATATTTTTTTTTTACATATATATTTTTATATATAGTGGTTGGTGGGAGATGCGTTTGCGGTGACATGACCTCAGTGTGTAAAATCCTGTGATAAATAATAAAAATAAAAAAACATCCTATAATAAATGTATTGAAATTGTATTTTAACAGTTATAAAGTTTCCATAGCAACTACAAAGTGCGCGTCATAGGTAATGACACGTGTATTATTTTATATTGTCGTTAAATTTCCGTTGACGTCGGTTTGTCTGATCGCGGAGAGAGTCCCGCAAACACACCGCCAGAGAGACAACCAGGTGTCTTCAGCGCAGCAGGAGTGACAGGTGACAGACAGGTGACAGGTGAGTTCCTGACGCACGTTTATTAATAAAACAACTCTTTAACACGGTCCTCTTTTAAAAAAAACAGCTTAAAGATGATTTATATTAGCAGGTTAGCTTTTAATTAGCGCTAACCGTTAGCTTCTGTTTTACCGTTATTGTTATTGTTCGGTTTGTGGACGTTAGGAGGCTAGCTAACGGTAGACAGCTAACGGTTAGCTTCTGTTTTTATTGTTATTGTTCGGTTTGTGGACGTTAGGAGGCTAACGGTAGACAGCTAACGGTTAGCGGGACCAGAGGCTCCGTTAGCGGCTGGTTTTCGACTGAAATACCGTTTATATGTTCCGGTAGATGAAATGTGAACAGTTCGGTTAGCCTGACTAATATTTGTAGAAATGTTTTTCACCAACTAATGCTAACAAACTAAGTTAAGTCAGTTTATCAACCGAGGAAACTGACTTAACGGTAAGAGAACTACTCCGAGCTGAAAAGGAACGTTAAAAAACAGACACAGCGGTAATTTGGAACGTTTTAGCCACTTTTTATGCGTATTTATTAACACCAATTCTACTGCAAAAATGTATTGTTTAAATGCCTGTTTTAAGTCATTTTGAATGGGGGAAAAAGTTGATTGTTAGTAAGTCAACCTAGCTAACGTACTGCGGTCAAGTGTGACGTCATTCGCTTCTCCTTAGTCAAACCAGCCGTCCCTGTATTTTTTTTTTTTTTTTTTTTTTTGTTAAATCTTTTTTATTTCAAAGGACATTCAAACACATTTTCTTTGACTTTTGTTTGTATAGTTTACAAGTCCTTTTCGATTATTTCCCCATACCACCCCCCCCCCCCCCCCCCCCCCCCACACACACACACAGGGATAATCCAATACATATAACAAATTAGAAATACTATTACCAATAATAAAAGAATAGAAAAAGAGATTAAGTAGAACAGAAAATACATTCATATATCTATACATACACACACACACACTCGCGCGCACACCCACCGACACGCCGACACGCACATGCACACACATACACATATACACACCTACACACACACACACACCCATTGAGAACATAAAAAGTAGGGCTAAGTTATAAAGAAAACAAAGAGAAAAAAAGAAAAAGAAATGTGGAGGGCATTGCTTTCAATCTCAATATGTACATAAAATTAACAACCAACATAAGATTTATTATTATTATTATTATTATTATTATTATAATAAGCCGTCCCTGTATAATGTAACATGTAAATAACATTTCAGGAAGTCAGGAAAGTTGTTGATGGGCCAAAAATGTATGAGAAATGTACGTTTTTTTTATTTCCCTAGCACACCCTTTCTCATGAACTCTTTATGACCTCTGTCATGTTTTTTTTAGCAGCTAACTAACATTAACTCCATGTGATATTGATGCAGAACAAAGTACAGCATCTCACAATGATGGTTAAATGTTACATTCATTGACTTTAAGAAATACTGTGCAGAAATGGTCGCCAACTTTTTGTAAACACAACATTCAAACTTGGCCCCTCTTCCCTCATCTCAACTAAAGAGAAAGCAAACATCAGATTAATTCTTCCTTCTTTCAATGGTATTTTTATTGATGACAAAGCATGTGTTCACTGTACAGGAGGAACATTTTTGATTTTTTTTGTACAACATCCACCCATGAGACAACACAGATAACTGCCCAAACATCCGAACATAGACAAACATATACAGCCACTGACATAAATTGTAAATAGACAAAGTTAAAAAAAAATACATGTAAGTAAAGAAAGAAAGAAATAATAGAAACTTGTGGAACAAGCTTAGCTGTTTTTAATGCAGGCTCTGCTGTTTTTGTAGCTGTGCTTGTTGATAAAGACACATGTTATCTGACACTAACTGATATAACAGTTATAAAAATAAGGAATTATTGAGAAATAATGTGTTAACTGTTTTATTTACACACTTTAATTTGATGATCCTTCTATCTGGTTTAATATTCTTCTTGTGGAAGAAACCGTTATTCTGAACATAATGAAAAGATGTTTGTCATTTTGAATCTGGGGGAATTTCACTGTTTTATACAGTTAGTGTAATTTAAGCTGGGTTGGATTGTGATGTAAAGTAAATGTATATGTACATTTCCTCTAAAATAATAAAATGCGGTATGTTTTTGTACAGGTGTATACAGTTAATTGTATTCCAGTGATGCTGATTTCATAGACTAAGGTCTGGGATCTTTATCTCTTCCAAATTTGCAGCCTTATGTCTAGTTAAAATAATTTTGGTGAGACAGTTTACTTGCACATTTCACATTAGTCACCTTGTGAAAAAGGAGCACTATGAATGAGATGAACTGTTGTGTTATTGCTGGGGCTGCAACTTTTGATTAATATCATAATCCTTTATCCTGGTGATGATTTAGATTTATTGTCAAGTCAATACAATGTCTGTTTATCCAGACAACAGGCCCAAACTAAGAAAAATATTAAATGTAAATCAACAATGAACTCTGTTTTTATTCACATTTAAGAAGCTGTAGTCAGCCAATGTTAATCATTTTTGTTGAGTAAACAATGTAAACGAATGTTTAAATTGTTTCAGATCAATTTTTTCAAATCTTATAATTGACTAATGATGTTGGTTCGGGTCACCACACTTGTCTGGTCCAATTTATGTTGTAAATACCAGTTTGTTTTGATGTTATTCAAACAGTCTGTGTGTGTGGCTTTTATTCAACATTAATTTGTTTGTGAATAAACAGAAAAACCAATTGATTACTTTTTTAAAAAGTCCTTAAGCCCAACAAACTAAAATACCACCAAAATACTGATTTAATTTTCTCTCTCTGGTGAATTGTGATTGGCATAGATCTGTGTTTGACATTGACAAAGAAAAGTTTTAATGAGTAACAGAAGTAGTGAAGTGAATCTGTAGATGGCAGCTGCACAAAAGTTTATGATTCTGTTGTTTGACTTTACAGCATTATTTTCCAGTTTTAGTCCACAGTAAGTGATCTCGTTGCTGCAGTGTTTCCATCGTGCCAGCTGGTGCTGTGACTCATTTCCTTCTCTCCACAGTCTCCATCCATCCAGTCACATGACTTCAGAGTGGAATCCACTGTGTCCAGCCGATCTACAGGTGCCATTAACGCTGGGAGTGCTGGGACCTGGATACTACGACGTCTACCAGGTACTGTAACATTATTCCTCACTGCGTTACTTATACCTATACATCTAGATAATATCTAAAGTAACAGAAAAACCCAGATCTCTTTTCACTATATGTGAGCTTGAATTAAATTAACTTAACTGTCAGATCTGGATATGGAAACCAGATTTTGTTTGAAAAAGTCAAGTCTGTGTTGCTATTTATTAATTAAATCGAAAATCTTTATGGTCTTAATACAACACCTTCTATCCTCAGAGCCTCCATGTGAATAAGGAAAAAAAACTTTTAATGTGGAAAACAAAATAAAAAAAGACAGAAATAACAATATAAAGAAGTTATGGTTATATAAATGTTATTTGTTTTTGTTTTTTTAAAACTTTTTTTTCTTTCGTTCACATACAAAAATAAAGAAGGTACATGTTCATTTATGCTTGAACTCAACACGAAAGAACAGAATGATAGTAGAAAAATAAAAGCAATAAAAAACAACAACAAAAAAAAAAAAAACCCTAGGTGGAGTCAAATCAAATATAAAAATAAGGTTTACAAATAAAAGAAAGAGATTTAAATATTAATAATACAACTTGGAGGATGTCAATTTTTCTAAAATTTACATTTGTTAATTTTTCATGGGATTATATTTAGTATAATAGTCCATAAATGGCTGCCATATTGTGTAAAAGGTATTTATCTTACCTCTCAGGGTGAATTTGATAAATATGTTATTTTAAAACAAAAGACAATAACTGACTGTTACGTTCGTGTCACAGCTACACAGTAATCTCTTGCCTAAGGGGAGGGGGGGGGGGGGGGGGGGGGGGGCTAGTGGCCTTGTGAGGGGGGGGCAGAGGGGGGATGAAGCAACGAAGGCAAAACTGATGTAAGTCAAAGGGAAAGGTATCAGTGGGAGGGAGAGAGGAGTGAATGGAGGGACGGGAGGGAGCAGGGGGAGTTTGAGGGAGGGAGAGGGAGGAGTGGACACGGCTGCTTTACTGCTCTGTGATTGGTGGCTGCCGGGCCATGTGCTGACCCCTCTCAAACTGTAGCCTAACTAGGGCTCCCACATACATCCAATGACACACACACACACACATGAAGTGGAGTGAAGCCCTGTGTTGAGTGGCAGGGACATGTGAGCTCCTTCACATTTGCTATTCTGGGCAGGGGAGGGGAGAATGGGGAGGGAAGGGGAAGGGGCGAAGCAGGGGGGAGCAGAGGCTCTTTTCTCTTTCTGCATGTGGCTGAGCCATCGTGAGGAGCCGCTCATGATTTTGTCTTGTGTTGTGTAGGCTCTCAGTGTGTGTGGCCATAGCAGCTTTGTGTTTTATTCCCACTTTAGGCCGGAGAAGATGGGGTGCTGCTTTAGTAAGGAGCTCAACCCCGGGCTGCAGAGTGAGAGGAGCAGTCTGTTACAGCCTCCGCTCCACGATGGGCTCAATGAGGTGACAGAGCGGGTCAGGCAGCACGCTGCGGCTGTAGCTCAGCATGTGTGCTTGGACGAAGAGGGGACATGTGTGGCGGACGGACCGGCCCACAGCAAGCCTCCGAAAGATGAGGACAGACATCCAGAACTGGACAACAAAGTTGTGACGGAGGCGGCCGTGGTCAGCGGGGACGGCACCGAGCGGAATGAGAGGGACCTGAAACCAGGCAGCACTCACGAGGAGAAGGGAGCTATTATTAACACAACCAGCACAAACATACATACAAACACGGACACAGAGCCAGGCGTGACACATGGTGCGAGGCCCAGCTGTGGACCGGCGCCCTATATGGAGGTGGCCACACGCAGTCCGCCAAACAGAAGATTTTGGATAATGCCACGCTCAGGGCTTTGTGGTTTAATTCGCTCCCAGATGGGAGAAGCACAACCCGGAAAACGGTTGGTCAGCTCCCGCCGGGTTCCCCTCTGCTGACTGCCAGGGAGACGTCACAGTGAGGGAGGTGTCAGGTGACCAGCCGCCGCCACAACTGGTCAGCAAGTATCAGGAGACACAGCTGGAGTCCCCCAGAGCCCAGCTGAAGGAGGAGGAAGTGTGTGTCGTCACAACCACACTAGGTCAAGGTTTTGAAACGAGGACGCGGAGCTTTTACAGCATATGCTCCATCGACGCCGACGACCTTGAACATGAGCACGTTCACTGCCGATCCCAAACAGCTGGAGCAACACACTCAGAGCTCACAGCTGAGGAAGAAGCAGCTGCTCTGCCCTACATAGTGGTTTCTCCACTCAGCCAGTCACCCACAGAGGCATCCACAGGCTGTGACCAGTTCTGTGTCACTGCATCTAAAATGACCATCCTGTCACATGATGAGGAACCAGCTGCAGCACAATCACACGCTGCAGAACTGACTTCCAGCGTCCTGCCACAGACACACTCGGACAGTTCAGTGTCAGGACAGGAGACCAGCTCACCCCATCCTGTCCCTCCACAGCTGGCCCACCCCCCCTGTGACCCGCCGCCCCCGTCCAGCAATCAAATAAACAGCGAGGCACCTCAGGCGTCCACAGCAGACGGCTCTCAGCCTGAAGATGTGAAGCGCCAGACAGCTGCAGAGGACACGCATGGATCCAGGGACGACAAGTTGATGATGCCACACACAGATGGAAGTGGACATGTGGAGGGTGAGACGCTGAAGGGATCAGAGGAGAGAGAGAGTGTGTGTTCAGAGGAAAAGAGTGTGTACTTGGGGGACCACGGGGCAGCAGGTGGGGTCGTCAGAGCCACAGAGGAAACAGTGGTCAGACTCCAGGAGGAGGAGCTGGGTCAGAGTGTTGATCCTGACTTTAATCCTCTGGATGAGCAGAACATACAAAGTTCACAACTGCCAGCTCAAACTCCTGAACTGGATCCCGTCAGTCAGAGCCCCAGCTCTTTACAGCTTGACCTCAACCTCAAAGCGCTCCACAAGGAGGAGGTTGTTTTGCCTCTGTCTGGAGGACAGATGGAGCAGGATAAGCTGTCCCTGCAGAGCGAGGCTGTCCCTGTGAGTATCTGCAGCGGCCACAGTGAGGAGGGAGACGTCAGTTACAGTGGAACAGAGACGACTCTCACCGAGGTGTCCTCAGTCTCCACTGTCTCAGCTGTGTCATCTCTGCCTATTGAACTGACTGCTTTCTCCTGCCACACTGATCCGACACCTCTCTCAGACTTAACAACCACATCTCACCAGTGTGACTCCATCACATCCGACAAATTAGACGTCAATTCAAACGATCCAACTTTTGAATTGAGCAGCATTAAGCCTCCCAGTGAAGGAGCTCCTTTCACTGAGTCTGAGCACAGTGAGGACAGGTTTGATGACAGTTCTGCTGTGAGAACTGAAGGTGCCGTGATGACAGACGAGCCTTTTCAGGACGGCCTCATGAGTGGAGATGACAGACAGGCTGTCACACAACCAGAAATCTGTCAGAGCAGCGGGCACGTTGAGAGAGGCGACGTTACAGATGTTTTACCTGAAACAGCCCAAAACGCCTCTCACCTAGAGACGAGTGATGACAAAAGTCACCTGTTGTCAGGCCACTGTGGAGACTTTATGGCTGCCAATACGAGCATCACTGCTGCTGAAAGTGGGCTTTCTGATACTACTTCCTCGTCTCCGTGCACAACACCTGAGGAAGGTGAGCACAGTTTCTCTCCACAGACTGAAGCTGAATGCAGAGAAACCCAACTGAAGGTAGATCCGCCAGAGGAAGTATTTATTCATGCATATGAGGAAGGAGAAGAGACAACAGCTGCACAGGGGACTCTGATTGATCCGCCAATCAAGTGTGAATCTGCAGATACAGTAGAAGAGCACCCACACACTCCTCAAACAGCCTCTGAACCCCAACAACTATTCACCCCCCAGTGTCTCCTCTGACTGTGAGGAGCCTGAAGTCGACATCAGCCTGCACCACGACACTGCTGACTGTGTGCCTCCACCTGGAGACTCATCACATGGAATTAACTCAGAGGAGATGAATGAGATGAAGATCCACATGTTAGAGGAGGGAAATGTGTGCCCCACCGGCCCAAAGTGTCCCGGCCGAGTCATACGTGGTCTCTAATGACTTCAGCTGTGCCGATGACAAACCCTGTGATTTGGAACAGGAGGAGGACGACCCTGTGATCCCTGTGGACCCGGTCAAATCGACGTTTACGCCTCAACTCCGTCATACGAGATTCACTTCCTGGGTCAGGAGCCGTCGCCCACCGCTGAGGAGGGAGAGAGAGAAGGAGGGATGAGGGAGATGGTGTCTGAGCTGCTGGGAGAGGACGTGGACTCCGTCTGCCACCTCTACCCCCACCCCTGGATCAAGCTGGGTCTGGAGGGGCCCTGCAGTGGGTGGGCCCAGGGTGCGTGTGACACCGAGCCCAGCCAGGAAGACAGCAAAACGAGCAGCGACGTGGAGCAGATCCCAGCCTTGGTCTCCGAGCTGCAGCCCTCCATGGCTCTGCTGGGAGCTTATCCCTACAGCACGGTGATGCCTCAGGGACCCTGTGTGTGGGACTGGCACACAGACTGCTCTCAGTCTGTAAGTGTTCACTTCACATGTGAGGCAGTTGGGTTCTTCACATGTGAGGCAGTTGGGTTCAGTGAAAGCATTCAGTTAATTAAAAAAAGTATTTTTTATGTGATTCTGTCAGGGAAAGAAAGACTTGGCTGGTCAGACTGAGCAGGTCAGCACTAAACATCCACTCCTGGATCTGAAGCAGGCAGAGTTTTTAATTCTATCTTTACAAAGATGTTACATAACGAGTGGTCATTGTTCACACAGACATCCTTGATACACAGTCGCAGTCAGTAAGAACGAGATAGAAAAGGAAAAGAACTAGCAGTAATGTGCGTACATAGACTTCCTGTAAGAGAGCCTTGAGATATCAGAGTTAAGTTTGCTCAGAGGTGAATCAGCTAGAATGTGATTTATATCTGAGAGAACATCTGTAGTAAGATGTTTTCTTCTGCATTACTGTTTTAACATTGACCATTTAGTTCTGTGGATTTTATTCATACACATTTGAGCGTTAGAATATATAGATTAAATGAAAAAACCTAAACACACAAGCTATTTATAATATTGATATTAAAAAAAAAAAACTGCCACTCATGTTTTGCACCCTTTCTGAACTGCGCACATTGTGTCTTTGTTGCAGGGACCTGCTGCTGCCCCCAGCCTTAACCCTGATGCTGAAGCATGGACCAATCCCAACTTTAACCTGGACGTCCCCGGCACCGCAGGATACTTTGAGGCTCCGCAGCCATGGCTGCAGTTCCCCAACGATCTGACCAATCAGGAAGGTAGGCTGGGTGACTGCATGAATGTTATCGTCTGAATGCACGTCATGGTTATGGCCTGGTGGTGAGATGCTGTGGGCTTGATTTTTAGGATATGAAGCAGAATTCCAGCTAGAGAACGTGGGCGTGGTGGAGGCTGTGGTGGAAGCTGATCCCAGCACGTTGGAGTACCAGACGCTGCCTGCAGAAGCTCCGGTAGTTAATGGAGAGCTCATAGACCCACCTGTCCCAGGTATCAGCTCACTTTAGTTGTTTATTTACAGTTTAGATTAACTTTATGTTTCACCACCAATCAAATTGGGTAATGACTTCCTGTAATTCCAGATGAGGCCACAGAAGAGCTGAGGACCGTTCTGGAGTCCTGCCTGACCAGGTAACAACTCACAGCTCACCATTCCTCTTAACGGAAGTCATACCAAAAATATTTAGTATTATAGCTGAGGATATGAAATAAAAACATGCTGAGTCAGCATAAAAACAAAGTACAAGATGTACCAATGCTCTGAAAAAACAGGGATTGGTTCTGTGTTTTGTGCCCCCAACACTGTAATAATAATAATAATAATAATAATAATAATAATAATAACAACAAGCCTTTTTTTTTCAAATTTCCTTTCGCCTGTCAGGGAAATGAATACAATTCTTTGTTTTGTTGGAATGTGGTCCAACATGTGCGTCATGTCATAACCTCGGGTAACCTCTCCAAACATTCCTCAGTAGAGACTCTTCTCTCCTCTGTCCCTCCACAGGGAGCACCTTGGCAACGACCTGTACCTCAACTCTCAGATGGACAGCGATCAGTACGTTTCCATCGCAACTCTGGCCAGCCTCGACAAGATCAAGAGTCTCAGCACGGACCTGGACCTCATCTCAGACATCCTGAAATGTCAGTGTCTATTTCTGCGTCTGCGTGTCTGATTGATTGATTTGACTTTACCAGCAGCATAATGTTGGTCATCTCATTCTCTGAGTAGTTTCTGCTATTAGTTTTTAATTGTTTGTTAGATTTCCATTCCATCACTAATCAATGTAATATCTCTTTACAGACATTTATACGATCAGACCGTTTTCTGCTCTGATCTTTTTCTGATACATTCCAAACGTTAAAGAACTGAAGAAAGATTTTAAAGTGAGAGTGATACAGGTGGATTATTGTTGTCCTGAGACATTCTCTTCTCTCATTGGCTGACAGCCCTGCCACTCGTCCAGTTGTCTCCGTGTGGACAGAAGGTTCGACCTCAGCAGAGTCGATGTGTCGTCATCCTACGTGAGATCCCCAACACCACACCCCGAGAGGCAAGAACCACAACTCCTCCTCTCCTTTTTTCCTCTCCTCTCATCTCATTGTTTCCTCTCCTTTTTTTCTCTCCTCTCTCCTTTTTTCCTCTCCTCTCTCCTTGTTTCCTCTCCTCTCTCCTTTTTTTCCTCTCTTCTCTCCTTTTTCCCTCTCCTCTCCTCTCCTCTCCTCTCCTCTCCTCTCCTCTCCTTGTTTCCTCTCCTCTATTCTCCTTGTTTCCTCTCCTTATTTCCTCTCCTATCTCATTGTTTCCTCTTCTCTTCTCTTCTCTTCTCTTCTCTTCTCTTCTCTTCTCTTCTCTTCTCTTCTCTTCTCTTCTCTTCTCTTCTCTTCTCTTCTCTCTTCTCTTCTCTTCTCTTCTCTTCTCTTCTCTTCTCTTCTCTTCTCTTCTCTCCTCTCCTCTCCTTGTTTCCTCTCCTCTGTTTGTATGTGTCTGACATTGCTGTTACCCTGCAGGAGGTGGAGGCTCTTTTTGATGCCGAGAACCTGCCAAAGTTCCTGAGCTGTGAGTTTGTGAGCAACGATAACTGGTTCGTCACTTTCAATTCGGAAGCCGACGCACAACAGGTGAAATACAATCAAACATGCTTTGCTCTCATCACGTCTGATTACTGAAGTAATCCTTTTGATGCTGGTAGTTTAGACATTTTGATCAGAATAGATAGTAGTGTAACATGTATGACTGGAAAACAAAAGGCTTCAGAGAATCACGTTGCTGTCTCTGCGCCTCAACAGGCCTACAAGTACCTGAGAGAAGAGGTCCGTGAGTTTAAGGGAAAGCCGATCATGGTGAGGATAAAGGCCAAAACCATGGCGGTTACTTCCTTTGCTCCAAAAAATGGCTACAGACCCGCTCAGCTGGATCAGTTCAGCTCCTTCTTCCCCCCAAACACCTACCAGCAGCCCTGCCCCACCCAGCAGCTCTACGACTTCTCCAGCGAGGCGTGGGCCTCTGCTGCTGCTGCAGGGTACCCAGAGTGTGCCGAGGTCAGTCCAAGTTGTAGTATTTATAATTGCATCAACATCAGACGTGTGTTATCTTGTCATGAGCAGGTGGATTTAGCTGTTATTGTTTTCTTCAGCAGCATCAAACACTGATGAACGACTTCATGAACGGATTCGCCAACTTCAAACCTCACAACCCTCACAGGCAGAGGTAGCTACTCTTCAAATCACTAAATGTTATAAGAAAGAAACCCAGTTATCAGCTGTGAAAGTATTTATATTGTTATTATTAATTATTCTCCAGGAGAGGCTCAAGGTGGTCAAACTCTGGAGAGCGCTGGCAGTCCGGTCAGAACGGTTCCTCCAACCCGTCTGAGGCGTCTCCAGTGGACCGGCCCTCCTCTCCCATGAAGCCGGGGCGAGGGCGGTCGCGGGGCAATGCGCGCCGTCAGGGCCGAGGAGGACGGACAGAGCCGACGCCCACTTCTGATCGGGGAAGGTAACTCCACAGCTCGTCTTGTCATATGACTTCTACAGCTGATATAGTTCACATGCTGAGCTACCTGGACAGTTTGCTTTAAGGTCGTTTTTGGAACTTCCACCTTTGCTTAATTTTTCAGCCCCAGAGGTTTCTGCTTGTTTCACATTTCTATTAACGAACCAAGGAGGAATATTAAAGATTAATTTAACACTGTACACACTGACATATTACTAAAATAGAAAGGTGTAAACATGAAGTGAGGTGGATGATAGCTCACTGATCTGAGAGTTTTTACTGTGTCATCCTGAGTCATCAGTGCTACATGAACACACAGGGAAATTAACTTCTAACTGCTGACAGCAGGTCAGGCAGCTCTTTAATTTATGTTTGTCGTGTTAACTGTCTGTGGCCGAGGGGTTAGAGAATCTGGCTTGTAACTGGAGGGTTGCCGGTTTAAATCCCAGGACTGACAGGTGGAGCTGCTTCTTGCATGGTGTGTTCACTGAGTTTCCCTGCTGTGGGACTAATAAGGGAATATCTTCATCTTATTTTAATATTAACCTTTAAGAAACAAGTGCACCATGCTGCGTGTCATCATGATGAAGGTAGAAACTGGATGAGGAATGTCGTTTTTATGTAATGCTGTAAAACAGAAATCTATCTTAAAATATGAACCTGAGGTCTGCACTGAAAGGTTCAACAGACAGCTTTCACAGCAGCCCAAACAGTCAAATACGCCACTCAATGTGGGAGCACTTGCAGATGAAAAAATCTAACTGCTCTTAAAAGGAGGTAAATTCACCTCAGCAGCATCAGAGGACAGGATCAACAGCGTTCAGCCGGAAAATAAGCAAATGAAAATGTCCTCACACAAACAGAAAACAGTCGAGCCAACAAATCATCAAACTGCAAACACAATAAAATGAAAATGACGGTAAAAGTGACAGCTGGTAAATTTTGGGGTTTATGCCTGAATTATACTTAATCATCAAGACGTTGCCATAGTTACAGCCAAGGCTGCTGCCATGTAGGGAGTCATTTATAGCCCAAGAGTTTCTGCTGTTAATGACACTGAAGGTTTGCTCTGAGAAACAGCAGCTGGACATGATAATAATCCTTTAAATGTGCACACATGTAGCCCCATGTTCCCACACAGACACTCTACAGTACAGGACGCTTTAATTAATGAGACATCTCTGTCTGCTGTGTGTTTCTGAAGGAGAGGAAACTTCAACCAGAGGAGGAGAGAGAACGGCAGGTCTGCGGGACACAATCGTGTAAGTAACCTGTGAGTGATTGAGTGTTGGTAAAGATCGTTAGGCACTGTACTGACCGTGTGTGTGTGTGTGTGTGTGTAGAATGCACAAAGTCATTCGCCTGCCCGTCAGCCGACTCCTCCTCCTGAGCTCGGCCTGACCAGCTTCCCTCCTCTTCCTCCTGCAAACACTGCCATGGCAACGGCACCTGCAGCTAAAACCAATGTCAAGGTGACCAAGTCTCTCTCACACACACACACACACACACACACACACACACACACACACACAGAAACTGATCATCTGAGTGTCATGCTCAATAAGGTAACAGAGTCTTTTCTTATACATAAGGCGACTCTACAGGCAAAAACATCATTTTTTCATCCTGCAATTTTGAGGCTTTGTTGAGGCTGTTTTCGTCCCATAACATGTCACTTTCAGAATAGTGGCAAAATCAAACATCTAAAACAAACATTGCGGTGTATATTTTACTATATTTTGTAGATTTCTCCTAAATTCACTTAAAGTTATCATTCTATTGCAGCGTGTAACACTGTAAACGCTCCCACTCTCCTGCACAATATTACATGTTTTACATGCTCCATATTGTTGTTGCTTCAGCTGCATTCACCTGCACCAAACTGACCAGTTTTACTCCTAACTATATTCTGAATGTTTTCACAATCATTCATAACCTGATTTATAGAACATTTTGTTCCTAAAAGTTTTCTTGTGGCTTTTGACAGTATTTTCTGATTAATGAAATCATAAAAGCAGATATCCCAATGTCCTTCTGTAATAAACTTTGAATTGATATATATCCACAAAATAGAATAATAACTTTGAAATTTGCTTAATCCAACGTTCAGATTTACGTCTTGAATATATATGCAAATGAGTGCATATTTAATGAGTTCACACAGTTTCAGAAAACTTGTAATGCAAAAAAAAATGTCTTGTCTTGTCTTAATGTAAATAACAAACCGTGGAGGTTGGTCATAGTGATATCTATAAGTAAACCGATGATCCTGTATGTTTCTGTAGTGTCTCCTATTTAACACCTTAACATTGTTCTCTGTCAGGCTCCAGTGAAACACAGCAGCCCGTGTGCTTCTGTGCCAGCAGTGTCAGAAGAGCCTGAGCCAGTCTTAGAGCAGTAAGTATCCCAGAGAGTGATTCACCTCTGCACCAGCTCTTCATCATCTCAAAATACCTTGTATGTATCTGGGTGTAGCATACTTTAAATTAGTACTTTTATCAGTTTACTGGAAAGCAGCAGCATGCACAGCTGGGTGATTCTCATGAAGCCAGTCTAAGTTCTGTCTGTGAAGATTATAAGGACATACTTTATTAAACTAAATATATTTCACTTTTATATGAATTAGCAATATAGCCATAATGAGGCACAATTCATTGTTTTGTGTTAAAATAATATTTTCTATATTTTTAAACATATTTTTGATTCACAAATCCATTACCGTAATGCATCCAGATAAAAATGTCATGGTTCCCCCACACGTATATACAATAAATATTTAATAAACTTACTAAAAATAAATATACATTTGTTTAAAAATATATAATTTAACAGAATATAATCAAACATAATGTTTTTAACAATGTATAAAGAACCAAATCTGAATGAAAGTTCATGAGAAAAATGGTTAAATGTTACGGTAATGATAGAATTGTTTGAATTAAAATATGTGTATATTTTAATAAAATACATTTTGGTGATACCAGCTACCCTTGAGCATATTTAAGTGCTTTCCAAAGAAAAAAGAGGAAAAAACCCTTTTCGTTGTTTTTTATTTATATTTACAAATGTGTTACGGTAATGAATTTAACTCAGTGTCCCTAAAATGTCAGAAAATACCTTAAAATTTTCTAATGGATTATCAATTCATATTAAACAGTGACTTTAGAGTGTATATGTTATAAAGGGTCAAAGAATCGGTGCACCGTAGACTCTGACACTCCCAGAATAATAGCCTTCATATTTATTGTGGGCAGAAAATGATCATGAAGCCATCCACGGCTTCTGGCTGAAACTTGTCGGAGTATTGTTCCTTTGACTTTCATCAGTTTTGCAGTTGTCATGGCAGCTGGTCAGAGCTGTGCAGTGATGGAGTTTGTTTTTTCGTCTCTGTAGGAATCTGAAGGAGTGTGCAGAGTCGAGCACCGAGGCCAAACCAGCTCCGCTTCAGGAACCAGGCACAGTAAGACGTCTTTGTGCTCTTTGTGTTATCTCTTTAAAATATCATGTTGTAGTTCACTGTATGTTCCAGTTTGTGCTGCAATATTGACCATTAACTCCTTGAGATTTAACTCATTCATTAATAATCAAAGGTTTAATGTCCAATCTCTCCAAAACAGCCCAGTTCCTCTCAAGATGCTTCCATCATTTTAATTACCAATATTATAGTCAGATTTCTATGACACTTTTTGGTGCACTCAAAGATGTTTTACGGCCAAAAACTACACATAAATCTTAGATGAGATATTTTCAGTGTTGGTCAACTTATTTCAGTGCATTTTAATTCCATTATTACAGACCTCTGATGCTGTATAAGGTTCACACAGTCATGGAAAAAATGATTAGACCACCCTTGTTTTCTTCAGTTTCTTGTTCATTTTAATGCCTGGTACAACTAAAGGTACATTTGTTTCGACAAATATAATGATAACAACAACAATGGCTCATAAGAGTTTGATTTAAGAGCTGATATCTAGACATTTTCCATGGTTTTCTTGATTATGTTGATTATATTATATTTTGATTATTATAAAAAAACATGTTAAATGTCTAGATATCAGCTTTTAAATTAAACTCTTATCAGCTATTTGTGTTGTTATTATTATATTTGTCAAAACAAATGTACCTTTAGTTGTACCAGGCATTAAAATGAACAAGAAATTGAAGAAAACAAGGGTGGTCTAATAATTTTTTCCATGACTGTATGTTTGAGTAGCACTGATCAAGACTCTTGATGAGCACGAACAATCGTGAAAATCAGAAATGATGCCAGTTTTATCCACTAAACTCTACATGCAGAGCCAAAGTTGACAATAAAAAGATAACTAGGTAAATCTTCTAAAAGCCTTTTCTGAGCCCAGGATGTTGATGCAGGATAGAGAGGAAAGTTAAATACTTGAGAAGATCTTTATATGCTGATATTGCATAATTAGATCAGTCTGCAGGTGCATCTCAATGAATTAGAATATCATAGAAAGTTTATTTATGTCAGTAATTCAATTCAAAAAGTGGAAATAACACATTAAATAGATCCATTACACACAGAATGAAACATTTCATGTCTTAATTAATTTAATTTATTCTAATTATAATGATGATGGCTTACATTTAATGAATACCTAAAATTCACTGTCTCCAAAAAAATTAATATTACAAAAGAACAATTTTAAAAAGTAGTTTCATATGGAAATGTTGGCCTCTGAAAAGTATGTCCATCTATATGGCTCAATACTTGGTTGGGGCTATTTGACTTTTCCATCATATTCTGATGCATTGAGATGCTCCTAATAATAATAAAGCCATTAAAGTGCAGCAGTGTGAAGCAGTGAGAGCCTCTGACCTCACCCTGTGCTCTGATTGGCCAGGAGTCCAAGAGGCCGAGCTACGCCGAGATCTGCCAGAGAGCGTCGCCCAGCGAGCCGGCGCCGCCCGCTGACCCGGCGCCGCCCGCTGACCCCGCCCCTTCAGAGGCCGAGCTCGTCCCCACCTTCCCGGGCCAGGTGTCAGAGCCCGCTCTGTCGCCACGGTGATCACAGCGAGCGGTGTCTCACGGGTTTCATATAAGCTGAAAATGTGTTATTGTTCTGTCTTTTTAAACCAACCAGCTGCATGTGTGCTAAGAGTAATAATCTGTGTGTACAGAGTGAAGCATTAATCACCAAAGCCTTCAAATCAACTAAATTGACGTCTTGATCTGATAAGTGACAGCGAGCATCAGCTGGCTGGGTCGGGACGGGACGGGCCAGTAGGCTCTGGGCTCGCCCACCGCTCAGGATGTTTAGGTTCACTTTTCAGTTTTTAGAGCGAAAGCTGTAAAGAATCTGTAAATGCTGATCTGCAAATTTTAGTTTTTATTTCTTGGTTTGTAGTTGCGATGAGTTAATTGAGAGCCGTGTTTTGATTTCGTCTTGTTTTGCTGACGGCTCGTCTTTCCCTGCTGTTTGTGTGTGTTTGGTGTTTTCTCACTGTACAGGACGTTCTGCCATGATTGTTTTTCCATACATCTGTGTTATTCTTTAGTCTGCAGGGCCGCTGTGGGCACACATGATGCTTTTTCTCTAAATATTAGCACTAGAACGGCCAGTTTGTTTCCATGTTGAGACGTGGGCGGGTTGTCGATGCCTGTGATGGAACGAGGAGGATCGGACCTCACCATTCATTTAATCTTCCAGGAAATCAAATTTAATTTGGAAGTTTCTTCCCCCTGAAGGGCACTGAGTATCAAAACCTTTTCTCTGCATGACTTTTTTTAATTTCATTTTAGAATTTAATTTATGTCGTACTTTTATTTATGTTATAGGAGTGCTCTTGTGGGTTAAAGCCAGTCAGTGCCCCTCTGTGTTTGGGACACGGGTTAAAAAGGAAACAAGCTTCTGTCTGCGTGTGGTACTTCCTCACTGTTCCAGCACTAACAACTTGAACTGTATTTGAGAACTTGAATTTGATTGTACTGAATCCAATGCTCTTTTGTTTAAAAATATACAATTTTAAATGTAAAACAGTTGTCGTGGAGAAAGAGCAGGCGTGTTTGTGGCACATGTTATTTTGTCTGTACAGATGTACATATTACTGAACAAATATTAAAGTGCCTTTGAAGTTAAAATGTGTTTATATATCAGCTTGATTAATCAGCTTTTCTCCACCAGACTTCTGCTGATTTTCATCCACTTTTACATTCAAACAAAAAACATTTTTTTTATTTTTTAATTCAACCTTTAAAGTCTCTGCTGCAGTATCAGCCCTGCCTGTGTGTGGTTCTGTGTGATGGCCAGCAGGTGGCAGATGAGTCCCATTAGAACAGTTCATTATGTGGCCCAGCACTTGTTTACAATGAGGATGATTTGATTCCTGGAAGGCTATAGGCCTAATGAATGTGATGAATAATACTAATGAAATGCACTGTATTAGACGGACAAATTGATGCTCACTTATGTGTCTCTGCCACGTTAGCCTTGTCCAATCATACAGGACTTAATTAAAGGCTGCTTGACCTTTGATATTAATCACATTATTCTGTTGGGGCTTAGTTTCTACATGCAGATGTCCAATAGAAAATGACCACATTTAAAGGCAGCAGCCAGAGCAATGGAGAAGACAGGCAATCTGTGAAATAGAAGAAGGTCACTGTCCAAATGTTGCTTAATTAAATACAACTGTGCAGAAAGAAAAACACAAGATTAATCTGCTGTTTTCAAACAGGCCTATCCTTCCTCCAAATAAAAATAGGTCACAAACTCACTCAGCTTTCTGTCTGTTTTAACTTACTGTGTTTCTTCTGGCAGGAAGTTGGGCAAATTAAGTCAGGAAGATCACAGAGGAAACAAGATTTGTGACCATTTTTTATGACCCAGACATTAAATCAGAAGGTACAGGAGAGGTTTGGTCCTGAAAAAATAAGATGAAAACAAATTGACATTGAAGTGCTTTTAAATAATCCTAATTCAATAGTTTTTATTTATTAATATGTATTTATTTCACTAACATTGTATCATTATCTGACCTTATTATTACCAACATTTTAATTTTTCTGTCATTTAAATGTTCTCAAAACTTAAAAAAAAGTTTATTAAAATAGAATTTAGCATTCAATTTTTTTTCCAAATGGTAATTTATCAAATATTAAAATATTCAATTATTTTGACATTTTATTTTTTATTTTCGACCCTTATTTTTCCTAATTTAAAATAGAAACCAACAATCAACAAATATAGCTCATAAGGGTTTAATTTAAGAGCTGATATCTAGACATTTTCCATGGTTTTCTTGATAATAACCAGAATATAGCTGATAAAGATATCAGCTCTTAAATTAAACTCTTATGAGCTATTTTTGTTGTTATCATTATATTTGTCCAAACAAATGTACCTTTAGTTGTACCAGGCATTAAAATGAATAATAAAATGAAGAAAACAAGGGTGGTCTAATCATTTTTCCATGACTGTACGACATGCTCTGGATTTATTTATTTATTCGATTTTTTTTTTTTTAATCTATAGTGCTTAAAAAATGTATTCGACCACCATCTTTCAAAAGCTTGTTTAAAACTAAAATGTTATTGTTATTTATTTGACAAGTAATGAACTGAATTCACCTTTTTAGGATTTATTTATTTATTCGATTTTTTTTTTTTTTTAAATCCACAGTCATGGAAAAAAATGATTAGACCACCCTTGTTTTCTTCCATTTCTTGTTCATTTTAATGCCTGGTACAACTAAAGGTACATTTGTTTGGACAAATATAATGATAACAACAAAAATAGCAAAAATAGATTCATTTAAGAGCTGATATCTAGACATTTTCTATGGTTTTCTTCATAATAACCATAATCATTATGAAAACAAGGGTGGCCCAATAATTTTTTCCATGACTGTATGTGAAAAACAGGTCTGTGTCTCAGGTGAAATCTCCCCGTCACTGTGAGCGGTAGGTCGGTAGGTGTGGTGGGCTGGTCGCGCGCCCCCTGCCGGTGATGACGCGCACCGCCTCCTCCCTCCGAACAGTCACGTGACACCAGCGGCAAGAAGCTGCAAACGGCTCTGACTGACTGAGGGGCTGCGCGAGCCTCATCATCATCATCATCATCATCACTACCGCCGCAACGGTTAGAGAGCCGAGCGACCGACGGACCGAGCACCGGGGTCTCCACCGATTCACCGCGGAGCAGGGCGCCATGGCGGGCCGCCGCTAACGACCAGACCCGCATTTATCCTCTTTGTTCTCCCTCGACGCCTCGCAGTTGTTTCCGCGCCTCCGCCGACTCGAGGAGGGGCCGCCGCGCGAGGAGAAGCTCTCTCTTTCCGAGCAGCCAGGAGGAGGAGGAGGAGGAGGAGGAGGAGGCGGCGGCAGTTCAACCCGGGGAGGTGTTTTCTAGCCGAATGGCGGACCGTGAGGCGTCGCCGATCCCGTTGGAGATCCGAGCCCGGCTGGCGGAGCTGGAGCTGGAGCTGTCAGAGGGTGAGACGGTTGTTAAAACGGGGCGAAAAATAGCCTCATTCTCTTTTCCCCCCACCTCCTCCTGCTCCTCCTGCTGCTCCTCTTTCCTTTCCCCACCTCCTCCTCTTGCTCCTGCTCCTCTATCCTTCCCCCCCCCCCTCCTCCTGCTCCTCCTGCTCCTCTTTCCTTTCCTCCCGTTATCTCATCACCACCACCATCACCTCCATCCACACCGGGAGCCTACCTACTAACGGAATCTAACCGTTCATTCCTGCGGCCCCCTCCTCCTCCTCCTCCTCCTCCACCTCCTCCTCCTCGGTCCCCCTCCCGCTCCTCCCATCCAGATGTTTGTGAGCCAGAGACCGGCCTGCCCAGCTCTGTGTAGCCGGGAGAGGATGAGGGCAGAGCGGGAACACAGTGCGGGGTTCTGCTCTTTGTCTCCGCTGGTTAGAAACCCCGACCGGCCCGTCGGCCCGCTCGGGGTCTGAACCCGCTGTTTGACCTTGAGATGTTGACACAACAGCCTACCTGTGTGTGTGCATGTGTGTGTAAACGTGTGTGTGTGTGTGCATGTGTGTGTGTGTGGGTTAATAATAGCATTGCGATGCAACGCTGCGTGACAGAGCAGCACAGAGGGGCACTGTGGCTTTTGATGCCCGCGATCTGAGCCTCCTGCCTCTGTGTTTTTGGGCCTGCAGAGCAGCTGAGGATGAGGAGGATGCTTGGGAATATTTTTCACCCTCCCTCCTCTCCTCTCCTCTTTTCCTCTCCTCTCCCCTCCCCATCCTCACCCCTCTTCCTCTCCTCTCTTTCCACACACAGATACAAACACTCTCTTTCTATGGGCCATTGAATCTCAATCACAGCAATCCCACCCCGCTGTTATTTCTATATAACCCATGTCGGATAGGAACATGGCATTTCTGCCTTATATAATGGGGGGATGGCATATTTTATTCATACAGTCTCGGGAAGGCCTACATTGTGAGCGAGGAAGCCTAGATACATGCTGGATGTGAGCCACCCTGTTGCCTCAAAATGTCCATTTATCGTGGATTCATGTGTGCTATACGAGGAGCTTTGTGTGGTTGTGATTCGTCGCAGCGAACGCGGGTTAATTATGTTGCTTTGCTGTGCAGCAAAAATAAGATACTGCCGGCTTGAAGGTGATGTACATTGGGCTTTACTCGTCTGTCACTTGTGTCAGGGCTGCAGTGAAAGCTGCCTCACCTGCAGTGATGTGCAGCTGAAAATACAGTCTCAGGATCTCCAGGATGACGGAGAATAGAAGCAGTTTTTGGGGGCTTAATTCTGGGGCAAATGGTGAATAATTTAGCATGAAAAGGGGTCAAATTTATACGTAGAGACATTGAGGAATCTGCAGCTTTAATCCCCCAGAAAAACATCAGTACTCGTCTTTGAAATCCGCCGAAACCTCGATACATCAAACTGTCCCTTTTCCTTCTGATCAGCCTCATCATTTATAAAAGCCTTTATTTTCTCTCACTGCAGTGACACACACACACACACACACACACACACACACACGCTGAGGTAAAACTGTGGCAGCTGCAGGCCTATTGGAGCTCCTAATCCAGCCGAGAGTGTTTATCAGAGCAGAACCTGCTGCTGGCAGATGTTATTAATGATGGAAACGGCGGGAGGAAGTGGAAACGTCACGCCCGAACGTCAGACAGTGTGCAACACTCCAAACATTCAGGTGTGTGTGTGTGTGTGTGTGTGTGCGTGTGTTTGTGTAGGACTGGCAGGGTTATTGGTGGATCACAGCAGGATGAAACCTGACAGGCGTCCTGACAGTGTGATGGACGTGTTAGTGTGTGTGTGTGTGTGTGTGTGTGTGTGTGTGTGTGTGTGTGTGTGTGTGTGTGTGTGTGTGTGTGTGTGTCTGTCACTGCTGGTGCTCATCGAAAACAGAAGGTGTGTTTGAATGTGTCTGCTATTGGTTTGTGTGTGTGGTCATTTCAAAATAAGAGCGTGGTATGCAGTAGGTGATATATCTTCTCGGAGAGGCTTAACATTTTAAGGGAAAGAAAAACGCTTACATTTGATCGTCTCATCTCTTAAATGTCAAATGTTGAAACGTTCCCAGAGCTCAATTTGATGCCTTTAGATTGAAAACCACTCCAAAAACACAAACGTGATACATTAAGAGCTGAGACAATTAGTCAATTAATTGATTAGTAGATTGACAGATGATAGTTTTATTCATCAGTTAATCGTTTTCAAGTCATTTTTTAAGCAAAAATACAAAAAAATCAGCCATCCCAGCTTCTCAAATGCTTGTTGCATGTGCAATTGCACTTGTTTTAACTGATATTTCTTTCATATCCGTTCTGAACAAGCTGCAAGAAATAAGACATACTGAACTCCATGCTAATATTTTACATAGTAAATACAAATTAGCAACATACACCCATGATTTAACATTACAATACCTGAAGAGTTAAGTTAAATAAAAAGAAGTAAGAGTACACAGCAAATTTGCACATTTTGAGAATCGAGGAAGAGAAAGTTGGCACTTTTGCTCAATAAATCATCACTTTCTTGCCCCATTTATGATTCTCTTCAATTAGAAAACATCTTGAAAACATGCAAAGTATAGATCAAGATGTTGGCATTCATTTTAGGAAAATCTGATACAAAAAAATATTTGAGAAAAGCACCAGATTCACACATCTGAAAAGGATTTTAGAGGCTGAAAGCAGAGAACGTTTGTTGTTTTTGATAAATGACTTGTGATTAATCGTTTCATCGCTCGTACAATCAATACATAAGAGGAAACCTCCCACGGTCCAACAGAAACAGAGCTTCTCCAACCAAACGACTTCTGACAGTGAAGTAAAACAAGTATTCTCAAAGATTAACAAAGTTTTCAATCCTCTGCTTTCAGATCGGCTCTGTTTGAGGACACTGAGCCGTCTCTGTTATTGAAATGCAGAGTAATGAACCTCAGGCAACAATTTCCTGTCAGATTTGATGGGCTGAAACTTTTTATTCTTCGTCTTTGAGGAGACGAGCCGGCACTCCACCTGTTTATTAGATAAAGTCAGCAATCAGCCGAGCTCTGGCAGATAAGCCTCTCTCCCGCTCCCTCGCTTAGTGTCGCCTAAATCACATCATCTCCGCCGTATTACTGTGACCTCTAGGCATTAAGGCGCTGTTCTCCAGCGTTTCCGAGCATTTAGCTGCCGCTCTTATGCAGAATGACTTGCAGATGGGACAAACGAAGCTGTTGATGCACTTGTTGGAGGAAATTCTGGCAGTTTTTGGCCTTTTTTTTAACTGTCCTGGTGGTTCTGGACAGGGCAGAGAGAAACTCAGTGCTCAGATGTCCAGTAGACCTCAAAGTCACCACTGAAGTCTTGATGATGAAGCTGTGAGGCCCTGGTGTGTTTAATGTCCTGGGGAATGTTTTCTGCTCTACCAAGGAGGTCATGTTGAAGGCTTGTGTTGTTTGTTTGTCAGCAGCAGTACTGAAAAAATATTGGCCTAATTATTATGAAACTTGGTGGGAGGGTTTTGGGACATCACGATACCTGAAATTTAGTCGCTACCAATGCTAGAGAAATTCCAAGATTCTCAATACCATATTTGATACCATGGTAATAAAAAAACCCCCCAAAACCCAATGTCCAGATTCATAGAACTGTAGTTACAACAGTAACTCTCGTTCTCTTTCAATCTGTCTGATTATCATCCTGTCTTCGGTGTTCAGGAGGAATTCATAGAACCCTAGTTACAGCCACTGACTCTATACAATATGGTTAATATTATCACAGTCATGTAACCCATTGGTTTTGATGCCTTGAGTTCATCATTTTGGTTGTCGCCATATTGGTTTTCTGCAACCAGTGCATGCACAGAATGAATCGTGAGGGAATGATGCTATGAGCTAATGCTAGTTGCTTATTCTTGTGTTGTTTCTTGACTTTTTCCTGAAAAGCTGACTCCACAGAGTGTCTTTTAGTCCAACTGAAAACTGAACAAGACGTTTTGTAAGTGACCAAAATGTTACCGTTAACGTTGATGAAATAAAGAAGAAAACAAACAGTGGGCTTCGGTAGCAGACCTGCCAACCATACGGTGGCCACGCCCTAAATCATCCCCTGCTTTATCGTCTATTTTCTCTAAATGGGACCATTATTTACAAATTAAACATCATGCTGTATTGAAGAATACTTCAAACTAACGATTGAGATCAAAAACTCTTTAGGAAAATGTTTACTTCTCACTAGATTTATTACCTCAGTAGAGTCATTTTCTCATTGACTTTCATACAGTAAGACTTGCCAGTAGAGATGCCCCCTGCTGGCAATCAGAGAGAATGCAAGTTTAAGTCACTTTTCAGGCTCGGAGGTTGCTGCTTGGTTACATCAGTGACATCTCTTTCTCTCCTCTCCTGTTCTTCTCCTTTTTTTCACCCAGTGCAGTGTTAAAAAATGAGAAGCGTCACATTTTCAGACTTTAAGCACTGACTTGGTATCAAAGTGTTGGTTCTGATGATATCTCTGGAATGGTGTAGCAGGGGCCAAGGGAAATTTTGGTGCAGATCAGAATCACGGAAAACAAGCTATTTTTCACTTTTGCTATCATTGCGAAATAGGTCATTTGTGCTGAATTCATGTGTTGGAATAATTGGAATAAATGAGTTTCCATTTGGGGAAATTCAACAAGTCAACAAAGCCATAAAATGCAGCACATTTTTGTAGCTTCTGCAGTGTTTCCACATTACAACTTAAAACTCATGGACACACTGGAGCGGGAAGAAAGACTTCCCAACTTGGGGAATAAGAGCTTCTTAGGAGCACCTGAACGCACCGTTGGCCTCAGCAGAGGTCTCTGCTCTTCCGGATCTGGTTTGTGAATTGTTTTGCCAAAAACAAGCTGAAGCATTGTGTGTGTGTGTGTGTGTGTGTGTGAGTGAGTGAGGTGTCTCTGACCAGGAGACACAAAGAGAAAGCGGTTTGGAAGGAGGGAATGTCCTCACATGCATATTTAATCAACAAAGTGCTGCTCAGGTGTGAAACTGCCTGCACTCTTTTATCCTCTGCTAAATATTTCACGTCGTTTCAAGGCTTCTTGTTTTGCTCTGCGCTGAATATTTATTAAGAGTCGCTGAAAGTGATTGCAGCGCTTCACCTCCAAAGTTTTGCATATTTGGGAAAATGCAGTAATGCAGGTTTTTCTATATTTTCGCCATGAACGATGCAGCGCTGCTGTTTCTGTTTGTGCAAACGTACAACAACATCTGTGGCCCGAAGCGGAGCGTTTCAGGTCAGCGTAGCCTTGTTTTTCTCTATCTGCAATGCCTCACACACTGCAAAAATAATCACCATCTTCACTTCATGAATAATCTGATTAATTATTCTGTGTTGTGTAGTTTAGTTGATTACGCTCAGTGAATGAAACAATTATAAAGCTGCTGTGGAATGAAGCCGCAGCCAGCGAGTTTCCTTTTGGATGAGCTGCTGTTTTTTCAGTAATATTACCTGGAATCTGGATAATGTCCACAGTGGAGTCAATAGGGATCTGTTTCAGTGGCACTCTGCTGCTTTTATAAGCAGTTTAGAGCTCAGCGGATCCGAGGATTTATTTTATATATCTAAGTAGATGTTTAAAATTCAGCATCTGACCCGGCCTTAAGGTGACTACATCACAGATTTTAGTCTGGAAAATAAAACTCCAACAATCACTCCATCACCAGGAATGAATAAATTTGATGTTAATATAATTGTTTTAGTCATGTATCAGTCAAAGAATGGTTAAACATACTAATTATCTTCTTTTTATCCTTGTGAAGTGAACTTTTTTTGGTTTTGTTCTGTTTGTCAAACAAGAAAAAAAATCTGAAGACTGGACTGGAACTTGTGTGAGAGCTTTTTTCACTTTAATTTCTGACATTTTATTGATGATTAATCAAATCAAAAACACTAGAAGGGAACTGTGAGAGTGACAAAGCCATTCCCTATCTCTGTTTCTTTGTAAAAGTAAAAAATAATTAGTGAATCTGTCCTGTGATTTAGATTTTTTTTTGGCCCATGTAGCAACCGCCCATCAACACAGCCTCCTTGATGGAGGTAATAATGGCTGTTACTGTTGGTATATTTGTACTTAACTGTCACTGTATGATGATTGATTGACTTTACATGACCAAAGTTCATAAATGTGAGTTCCACCCATAAACTTTTAAGTTTTCCAGTTTGGGAGAGTGTTTGTTCGGTGTAATACAGAAGCTTTTTTAATGAAACTAGTTCACCAAAGTTGTCGGCAGTCAAACTGTCCCCTCAGTCCCCAACAAGAGACCTGAGTCCGTCTCTGACACTTGAACCGACCTGTGACTTCTGTTTACCATTACACTCCTAATAGAAATAATCATAACAAGTTTTGAGGAGTTTTTAGATGATTAATAAAACGGGTTTATGGAACCCCAAATCAAGCACTTTTCTGGTGCTTTATGAAGCTGGTTTTCCTTTTGGTCAGTCTGGTCTGAAGTCTCTTGATACTAATGCTCCAGTTTGAGTACTTATACCTCCATCAACATTTGTTTGTACTAAACTTAGAATGTAATTTAACAAAAGAAGTTGTCAGATTTATTTGAAATTCATTCGAAAACAACCAGCAGTACATGAACGCCTCATTTTTTCTCTCTTTTCATACAAAATAAATATTTCAAACGGTGTAATGGTCACTGCCAAAAGCAATAAGTCCGCAGCTCGGGGTCAAAAGTTTCTGAAAACGACAAACGTGGTGTCAGTTGAAGAGGTTTAATTTAGTAATGTTCCTCTGGAGGCAAAAGCTGAGGCAAGCAGACTTCACAGTGTGTGAAGCCATTAAGCAGGCCAACACCACAACATGAGGACACATCATGTTTTTACTGAGATTTTGTCAAAAAGTGAAGCCATTTTTAAACTTTCACATTGTGTCCTGTGGTTGTATTCATCTGTGTCTGTAAGCTTTCAGAAACATGCAGCACAGTACTGACAGAAGGCTCCATTCATCCATACATATGGATATTTAAACGTGTGTTGGAGCATTTGTTTGTTTCTAGAGACAGAAGTCGTGTTTCCAACAACAAATTGCACATTTTGAAGATTTTAAGCTAGAAAAGCTTGATGGAAAATGCCCATAAAAGTTTCTATGCTTGCTTGAGGAGGTCCTTGTTCATGCACTAAACTGGAGATAGAAATTTCTGACTGATCAGCTGTTTCCCAAAAGACGAAGAAGAAGAAGCTGTTTCTGCTGTCGGCGTCTTCTTGAAGACTTCTCTCCATTTTCTCTCGTTGGTGGCCAAAGTTGTCCGATTACCAACCTCTTTTTTTGTTGATGTTTTCTCTCTTCTTCTTCTTCTTCTTCTTCTTCTACTGATTAGCCTACAGCAATACATTACACTGCCATCTTCTGACCAAAGTACGCTACTGCAGCTTTGTTTATTCACTCTAAACCAGTTGATAGAAACTCACTAATTTGCATTGTCCTTAATGCAACATATCAAAAATTTTGCTTCATATTCGCTTAGATTGAAATGGAAACACGTCTAATGGTGAAGCTAATTAGGTCTGCCAACATCACAAGTGAATATGCAAATTGATTTAACTGACAAATAAGCAGATGAAACTGAACGAGAAGGAAAATTTCTGTCTGAAGTCTGAAGGCAGGTAAAGTGATATGAATGTTACTGTAAAGCCTGAATGACACAAACCTCCATAAGTGACACATTTTAAAAGACTCAAAATAAAAGGTGACTAAAACTGGTCACCATATCTTCAGTTTCTGGCAACCACATTAATAAAAGTGCCAAAATAATAATCCATTTTTGGTAGATTTCTACGCACTGTGCTTTGGGCACATGCCACTCAGCACCGGATGAGTATGGAGGTTTGAAACCCGCCCTATTGGTCAATAAATTAGGCTAAATTTGACAGAGCAAGTTCCTGAACAAAGAGCCATTTGTTTGTGGATTAAAGCTGGAAGCGAACCAGTGACAGCTCAGCGAGCGCCGCAGCGTCAGTCTGTTATGAAAATAGAGCAGCTGTCAGTCATTTGTTGGAGATGACGTCTGTCTCCATCGGACGCCTGTAGAGCTTCATCTGACTACAATGAGCAGGACTCAGCTGTGGGCTGGTCTGTGGGTGTGTTGTATAATGTGACTGCTCACATAAGAAGAAGAACATCAGAGGCTTTTTGTGATTGACTGAAAAATCTGTATCATGATTTTACATAACTTTGGTAACAGTCGGTTAAAAATTAAAACAGAGCGTCACCAGGGCTCCTCAATAATCATTTCTGTTGAATGAAGGTGAGGCGTAGGACTGGTGGTTGTAGTTTGTAAATGTAATATATATACTGTAGCGTCCAAGTTTGAAAAGTGAAGCTAGTGCAAAAGAGCTGCGTTCTTTCTAATAGCCAGCAGGGGGCGACTCCACTGGCTGCAGAAAGAAGTCTTTAAGAAAATGACTCTACTTCTCATATGATTTATTAGCTCATTTAACATTTTTCTAATAGGTTTATGGTCTCAATTGTTAGTTTCAAGTCTCTTTCAATGCCACATGATGTTCATTTTGTAAATTATCGTCCCATTTAGAGTAAAATAGATGATAATGCAGGGTAAGCTTTAGGGCGGGGCTGCCTTATGATTGAGCTGTAGCAATGTGTACCCATGCCATGGTGGTATGTAGCCTTGAACTTGTTGTGGGTTTCATCAAATTATAGAATCTAACTTTTTTTGGAGCAACTTTGGAGTCAGGTTGCTGGTAAAAGGTCACTTCTAGCACCAAAAGTAAGAAAAATGCCAAACTCAAGGCTTCAGAGCAGTGACTGTTTCCACTTCTTTTATTCAGCTTATGATTAAAAAGAAGTGGGAGAAAGTCCACCAAACAAAATGAGTCGCAGATTTCTACTATAAATTAATCATTGGGGAAAAACAATAATCACTTTTCTTCCAGTAGTGTTAAATAACATGTTGTACTGACTGTAAGTTGGCAATGGAAGTAGAGCATCAGATCTTTTATCATCAGAACAAACACTCCACTACTACTCATTTTACCTTTCTCGAATATTTTTCATATTTGTGCTGTAAATATATGTTTTCTATATTTAGGTTTCTTGACATTTGCAGTACTCATTCTCTCTCTTAGCGTATTTATAGTTATGCACCAGGGAGATTTCCTTCTATGTGAAAACCTTCTTGGCAGTAAAACCTGATGCTGATTTGGAACAATAAAATGTGATTAATAAACTGTAGTCAGAGAGTTTCGAAAGCCAGAAATGTGTGGGCCAAGTAAAGCTGTTAAAGAAAATGTAAAAGTAAGCAGAGCTAATTTTAATCCCGTCCTGCTCAGATGTTCAACAGACTCACATTCACTACAAATAACGACTATTTTCATTAGGTATACCTGTTTTCATTCATTCATTTACCATTTTTGTCTATAAAATGTGTAAAATCAGTATTCTGGAGCCTAACGAGATGTCTACAAATGTCTCAACCAACCATCCCAAAGCAAAATATATTCAATTTATAAAACAGAAATGGAGAAAGAATGCAAGAAATGTTTGGCATTTTCATCTCAAAAATGAAAAACAAAGTGACACCAGGAATCCTGAATATGTGTTTGTTTTTTTCCGTTTGAATTTGACAGTGAAACCTTTTAATCAGACCGAAGTGTGGAGTGGGAGCGACGAGCAGAGAGGTGTCACTAAACACTGAATGGACTCGCTGTTCAACTGAAGATTGCGACTAATTTTGATAATTGACGAACAGTTAGTGTCATTTATTGAGTGTAAACGCCAAACGATCGCCTCACAAAGCAAAGAGCAGGCGGCGTGTTGGGATTATTGTCAGTACTGACTGACTGATTAACGGTTTACTCTATAAAGTGTCAAAAATAATGACAAATAATACGCATCACAACTTATCAGACCTCACTCTAATGACATTTAACTGCTCATTTTACTGACATAACATTCAGAAAAACGACACAAGAAGCAACACATGAGCTGAAAAATACTTTTTTTATTAATTATTTAGCAAATTATTTCTTTTATCTGTTGTAAATGCATTATTTTTATGTGCAAGTATGGAACTAAAAAACACAATTTTAGGCTGCAATAACAGATTTTTTTTTTACATTTAGTAGTTTATATTTGATATTTGTGAGTCTGTTTTCTGGAAAAAATAATCAATAATTTTGATAGTTGATTAACCTTAATTTATGCAGAGAGACAAATATTTGTGTTTTTTTAGTTTTTTAAAATGTTCTTATTTTTTCTACTTTTTAAAAATATATATATTTTTTCAATACTAAGTGGTTACAAAAAACAAAAACAAAAAACTGAAAATAAAACAATAAAAAATTACAAGCTAAATAAATAAAAGTAAAAAGTAAAATATAAAGAAATATTGAATTTTAAAAAAGAATAGTAACCAACCACATAAATAATAATAATAAAATACATAAATATAAAATGTTCATATTTTTTTATTTTATATTGTAAAATGAATATTTTGGGGTTCTGGACAAATTAAGGCGTTTGAAGGAAGTCACCTTGGACTCTGAGGAATTGGGATAATTGATTAATTAGAGAGAAAGTAATTAACAAATTAATCAATTAATGAAAGTAATTGTTTGGCTGCAGCCCTAATGACTAGATTAATTGAAAAAGTAGATAAGATAATAATTGATAGTGAAGATAATCAGCTGTTTGTGACGTAGTAATGTATTTCCTCTGGTGGCATCTTAACCCACTGCCGCTGTGGACGTGACACTTGGCTGCCACTGCAACTGTGTGTGTGTGTGTGTGTGTGTGTGTGTGTGTGTGTGTGTGTGTGTGTGTGGCCCCTGGCTCTGCTGTGGACACATGCGTTGTGGATCTAGTGGACGCTCTGCGGTCCACACGGGTCCCTGCATGTGAGTGTGGTGACAGCCCAAGGTCCCAACGCATGACGCATACTTCAGTCCTCTGTGTGTGTGTGTGTGTGTGTGTGTGTGTGTGTGTGTGTGTGTGTGTGTGTGTGTGTGTGAGTGCCTGCTGGAAGTAGATTTGGTTACCATGGCGGCTTTGTGGGTGGACTGGCTGTTTATGATGATGTGATAAGAAAGAGAGAGAGAGAAAGATCAAACAAAAGCTGGATGTTGAGGAAAAAGACATCAGAGGAGAATTAGGAGGGAACAGAAAAATGGACGGATAGATCGATAGTTTATGCCTCAACATTTGTTTTTTGTTTTTTTAATACAGTAGTAGTGGCAGCATTGGCCGTTACAGGCCTAATTAAATAGCTACTTTTGCCAATGTTGCTAATGTCTGCATTATGATGCAAATTTTGGTCCTATTTTGTGTGTTTTTCTTTTTGCCACAAATTTTGATGTGTCCGAAAATAAACACTATATTAACAAACAAATTCAGTTGTTGATTCCAGTTGAAAAGTTTGACCGATTGGAGCATGTACGGTGAGCGAGATAGTTTGATTGAATCTTTGGTTTTTATTTAACAAAAGACCAAAGTCTGCAAAAAAACCCCAACATTTGGGTCATTTATGATTCAAACCAGATGAGAAAACGTAAACAAGATGACCAGTCCGAGCAGACATCAGAACGCCTGCAGCCAAAATAATAACTTATATTTCGTCCACTCTGCAGCAGTATCTGGTGCTCTTTTTACAATTTCTCTTCACATCTGTTCAGAACAGAAGAAATATGATGTGGGATGACTAATAGTTTTATCAATCGATTGACAGATAATATATTTTGTTAAAATTTCAGCCAGAATGCTTAAGAAATTACAAGTTCCAGCTTCAGGAGTTTTATAACAAATATCTTCACATACAGTATAAATAATATAGCCTGGCATCACCATTGCAAATTAGTCTGGAATCTCCAATTTGTCAAACTCAAAAAGTTGATGTGATCACAGAGCAGAATATGTGTTTCTGAAAGCTTTTGAGGTGAGAAATGTGCAACACAGAAACAGAATCTTGATTCATATTTGATCAGCGTTGCCTAGTTGGACAGTTTGATGTGAGTTGTGCTGGACGTCAGTCTTCCCGTCAAACCCGCCTCATCAGAGATAATCGCTTGTGATTAGCCTGTGAGCCATTAACACGTCTGCCCCAGCCAATCAAACATGAGCTCAGCAGACTCGACTGGTTTCCAGGCTTTAAATGTGTCAGTGGCACTAAACTAGTGATACTTGTCACCTGCAGAGGTTGGAAGGAGATATATGTAAACGTGGAGCTAACATCAGCAGAGTGCAGAACATAATTAACTAGCACTTATATGCTATACTAGCTACTGAATGTAATCCGGCAGAATGGTGTCCATGTTTTTACGTAGCTATGTCTTCCAGTAGTCCTCATAACTACTTCTCTTCTGACATTTACATGCATTTATTTACTCTTTAAACTATCTTCTATAATGCCTAACCAGGAACTTTTGGCGTAACCGCGCAAGAAGTAGTAGAAGTAAAACAATCAACCTTTCCACACGCCGATCGTTAAGTTTATGCATAATGACGTGTCGATCTCCTGCAGCCAGTCAGGTCGCTGTTTCCGGAAACGCTCCTGTGCACGCAAAATTGGACTTTAGCATATGTATTGCATGAAATTTGACAGTGTAAAGTCATGCTATCTATATGCAGATTGAAGAGAGAGACCGTCAAATGCATATTAGGCCCCTCTGTGTGCTTCTCTCTGAAATTCCTTATTGTAAAGTAACAATATGAATATTATATTTATCTCTCATACATTTTGGAGTGGATCTGAATCATGGACAGATACATTACATTACATTATTTCCACTTTTTTGCGAGAGGGCATTTCCGTTTCCAAATAAAAAGTGTTCCCAAATGCGAAAATTCATGCAACATCCAACTCAAATTGGAATATTAACATTGCGGGATTGGGCATGCCTTGGTGGAGGTCTGCACCTTTTTAGTTTCACTTTATGATTGGTGAAAACATTTTGTTTCCACTTAGTTTGTGGTTAGTAAACTCCTCGGGGGACACAGAATTGCATATTTGACCCCTCTGTGGGCTTCTCTCTGAAATGGCTTATTTGTTTCCCCCCCAAAAATTGAAAAAAATGCAGTTTGGACTGCATGCTAGCTCCGACAGCTCCACTGCATAGTTAGACATTTTAAAAAATCTTGTGTTCACTACAGATGACATCACACCAAAATGAGTTTTCAGAGAGTTTTTTCTCAAAGCTCAAACCTTTTGGCTGCACAAGCTCAGGAGCAGAAAAAACTCCAATCTGCAGTCGGCCGCTATCGATTCTCCCTCAGCTGTGTGCCATTAAAACAGCCGCGTGTCAGAGAGCAGGCAGGAGAGGGAGCACAGTAATTAGGCTGCCAATACAGACTGGTATGACACACACACACACACACACACACACACACTCACACACAAATGCACACACACCCTGGCAGGTATCATTACCCCACATCTGATGCTCCAAATCCAAGATGGCCGTCTCAGGCCTTTTTTTTTTTCTCCAGGAGAACCGTTGCTAGGAAACACCCTCCCTGCTCTGCTGCGCTGTGAGTGGAAGATGGCGTCTCCCCACGGACCCGTGTGTGTGTGTGTGTGTGTGTGTGTGTGTGTGTGAGAGAGAGAGAGAGAGAGAGAAGAAGCAGGAATGTTGTTATGCTGCGGTTGATCTGAGAAAAGGCCTCACTCAGATATAACACACTCATACTCACAGCGTACGCACAATACACACTTATCCACACAATACACACTCATACACACAATACACAGTCATAGATCAGCACAGATGAGCAGATTGGACCCAGATGTTCTGGCCATTCTCCACGGTCCGATTGTGAAATGCACACTCGTCGTTCTCTCTCTCTATCTGTCGATCTATTTATATGTCTAACTTTCTATTTATTTATCTATCTATCTGCCTATCTATTTATCTATATCTATCAATCTATGGGTCATGAAAACAGGGATATATGACACTGCTTTTCTGTCCGTCTCTCTGATTTTCAGCCACATTTTCTCCACTCCTCTCTCTCCATAAAGACACTCCCGCTTCACAATCAGCACGCGGCTCTGCAGCAGACCTGCGTCCTCCTGGATTTTGTTTGTTAATTCACAAATTTTCCATCACTGTTCTTTGCAGATCAGAGTGTATGAACTTGATTTGCATTCCAGGAATATTTAGATTTTGATTGTGAGTCCGACCAAAAGGATGTTTGTCTCTCTAAGAAATGCCTCTTTTTTTTTCCAGTTTTGGATGTTGCAGTAGCAGTAAGTCACTGTCGTCAATATTTGTGTAGATGCACAGCTGCAGCTGTGCCCCGGAGCCATGCACCAAAAAACAAAATCTGTGTGCAAACAGCTGAGTTCATCTTTTGGCAAATGGAGTCACCACTCAGGTGTGATAATTTCACTTATTTCAGACGAAACAACAGCTTCAAATAAAGCAGAACGCAAGCAACAACAAATAAAACTGGTGATTCAAGATGTTTGGAGAAAGGTGATGGATGTTGGAGAGAAGTGAGCGTCTTTCTCGCCACGTGGCAGATGTTTTTTGCTTGTGAATATGTTTTTCTTTAGTTCCAGATATGGATGATGTGATGGATGTGTCTGCAGTTACAGGGAACAAGTGGAACTGTTGTTACTTTTCACGTATTTAGATAAGAATGATATTTGTCATGGTGTGATAAAATGCACATCTGTCAGCTGTCTTGTCTAAAGCGTATTATCTCACCACCATGTTCATGTACCCGCTCCTCTTTTACTGGGTTTCTCTCACTGTTGTGTTTGACTTGGTTCCCTGTTGCTGGCGAGTTAAACCTCTCTGTCGCAATCAAATAAGAATCGATAATTAGAAAACTGGCGCGGGGCAGTCTAACAGCAGTTAATAGGGACAAACAAGGAGGTATTAGCTCCTATTAGCCCCGCTGTGAGGGCCCCGGGGTGCTGTGATTGACAGGTGGTAATGTCTCTGCTGAGTCTCTGCTGAGTCCACTGAAACTCATATCTTCATATAAAACCTCTGCTGATGGTGTGATTCCTCTGGTTCATTGTGCAGTTTATGCAAAGTAACAATATAAATATAATATTTATCTCTCATACATTTTGTAGTGGATCTGAATCATGGACAAAAACATTACATCACATTATTTTCACTTTTTTGCAAGAGGGCATTTGTGTTGCATTCATGTGGTGTCGGAATAATCGTGAAAAGGAGTTCCCAAATGGGAAAATTCATGCAAACTCTTTTCTGGAATTGGAATCTTAACATTGTTAGATTTAGCATGCCTTGGTGGAGGTCTGTGCCTTTCTAGTTTCACTTTATGATTGGTGAAAACCTTTTGTTTCCACTCAGTTTGTGGTTAATAAACTCATCGGGGGACACAGGATGAGTGTTTTTGTTTGGATAGCAAAGCAGATGAACAAAGGCGTTCACCATCACACATTTAATCAACAGATTTCAAAGATTAGTTTGCACCAAAGTGGTTGCTGGAATTGTTAAAAAAAACAAACTCCAAATGGTAGAAAAGTCATGAACACCTCTGATTGGTGGAAAAGTGAGCAACAGCCTCTGATTGGTCAAAAAGTGAGGAACAGCTTCTGATTGGTGGAAAAATGAGGAACAGCCTCTGATTAGTGGAAAAGTGAGGAACAGCTTCTGATTAGTGGAAAAGTGAGGAACAGCTTCTGATTTGGTGGAAAAGTGAGGAACAGCCTCTGATTGGTGGAAAAGTGAGGAACAGCCTCTGATTGGTGGAAAAGTGAGGAACAGCTTTTGATTAGTGGAAAAGTGAGGAACAGCCTCTGATTGGTGGAAAAGTGAGGAACAGCCTCTGATTGGTGGAACAGCCTCTGATTAGTGGAAAAGTGAGGAACAGCCTCTGATTGGTGGAACAGCCTCTGATTGGTGGAAAAGTGAGGAACAGCCTCTGATTGGTGGAAAAGTGAGGAACAGCCTCTGATTGGTGGAAATGTGATATGCTGATTTGCTGGCTGCTGTTGTTCGAATCTAACCACAAATAACCCAAACACATTTACACAACAGGTCAACACTGTCAATAAGGAAAATATCTGCGAATATGTCCGGCGACAAATCCCTCAAACTGAACAATCTACATCATCCCTTTTTTCTTTCTGTCTTCATTTCCATCTTTACTCATCACATTACTTATTTCTGTTGTTTTATTTCTGTTTCTCATTTTTTATCTTTAAAGTGGCAATCCTTAAGATTTCTCTGCTAGTTTACTGGTTTTTACAGCAAATGAGGTTTAATACTACAGTCCCAGACTACTGTGGGCAGCAAAAACAAATTATTGTCATTTTAATAAAAAAAGTCAGGCAGTAATTGTTCTTTTTTCCATCAGGATCTAATTTTATGCTTTGAACAGCAAGAGTGGAAGTAGTTGTTACCTCGGTGAGAAGTTTGAGGTGTGCAGCGTGTCGCCTGCAGCTCCACTGTGGCTCCTTCCTCTCCCATTACTCTCTGCACTATTTCAGACTGATCCATTATGCAGAAATGCAGAAAATTACCTTTTTGTAAATTAATTTTTGATGATTGCAGTCAGTGTCAAGCTCCCTGACAAACACATGTCCTTTAGGGGTGTCACAATCCTCCAAATACACAATTTATCATTTTCATTTTCAGGACACATTGGAGCATATTTTCAATTATTGACTTTTTTATTTTTGCTCTAACAAGTAATCCATTGTTAGACAATCAAGTCTTGATTGATAAATACAGTCATGGAAAATAATATTAGACAACCCTTGTTTTCTCTAATTTCCTGTTCATTTTAATGCCTGGTACAACTTAAGGTACATTTGTTTTGACAAATATAATGATAACAACAACAAAAATAGCTCATAAGAGTTTAATTTAAGAGCTGATATCTAGACATTTTACATGGTTTTCTTGATAATGATTTTGGTTATTATCAAGAAAACCATGGAAAATGTCTAGACATTGAATCAGATCATTAGCAACAACTGGTACGCACATTTTAAAATCATTTTAAAAGATCATTTAGCAGATAAAACTGCCATATTATCAAACTTAGATGAAATTATTTGAATTGGATAAATCCTTCTTTTGATTTAGTTCATTGAAACTCGATTTTGAGGCACCCCTAATTTCCTTGCTAATCATAAAGCTTTTAATGTGAAGCTGCATCAGAAGAAGTGTAACTTAATACAGCTTGTCCGCCGGAAATGTCAAATGGCCGGCTGGTAATATTGCAAACATAAAAAACACCGCAGTACTTTCCATCAGACGGGCCGTAAGCTCAATCACTGTTGTGTTACCTCATTGGGTGATAGATGGTGACTTAACAGACATTTTATTTAAATGAAAATCTTCGAGATTGCCACTTTAATTAAGAGTCTAGACAGAGACATTAAAAGACTGGGAGAGACAGAAGAGGCTGCGTGACATGAGATTTAAAACTGAGGCGATGTGCTTACACGGTGCTTGTCCCACAGGCAACCAGCACTTCCCTCCAAGTAAAAAAAGAAGTAATCATAAACATGTTCTTTAATAAAAAAATAAAGTACATTAATGAGTAAAAGCAGCCCACACAGCCGCCGCTGGCTCTCTCACTCTCTATCTATCTCTATCTGTTTACAGGGGACATCACTCAGAAGGGTTATGAGAAGAAGAGGGCCAAACTGATCAGGGCATATGTTCCACATGCTGGAGGTAATTTAGCGACCTCTGACCTCCCCACACACAGCCCCCCCCTCCTCCGCCCCCCAGATAAATTATTCCCATATCACTAGGAGGAAATCGATCTGGTTTCATGACAAGTACAGTTGCGATGATACTCTACTCCATCGATTCAGTCTTCAGCCGCCGCCATTAGTGAATATAGGTTAAGACTCCCTAGAGCTCGGCCCGGGCCCCTGCACACACACACATACACACGCACAGGCCTCGTACAACTATCACACACACACACATGCACACAGGCCTCGCTGAGAGTACAGAGCAACAATATCACAGCACTCCCACATTATTATGATTTAATTTTATGTTACCTTTTTAATTATTTTGTTTTATGATGTCAGAAAAACACGATTTTTCTGCCGATTCAAACCATCTCCATGTTTGTTTTCCCTTCTTTGCACTATATTTATTGCTTTTGTCAAACGTGTGTGTGCATATCTGTGTGCGTGTGTGTCTGTGCGTGTGTGTTTTATATATATGTGTGTATGTGTGTGTCTGTCCGGCTGCTTGCCTGCTTGCCTCTGTAGGTATGGAGGGGCCCATGTCTCATCGGGCCCCACTCGGCCCGCCCTCTGCTGCCCGTTTCCACCGGCGGCGGACCTCCGGCACCAGAGACGAGCGCTACCGATCAGGTACGCAGAGCACGCCGCCATCACAACCACAGGCTGCAGTCAAACGCCTCATTAATGTAGCTATCAGCCCAGTTAATTAAACACAATATTATATTGCTTCTGCAGCAAATTAGTCATGCATTTCTATGAAGTTGGAAAACTTTTGATCTAAAACTGATGGAGACTTTTCCATTTGAGCCGTACTGCTTGGTAAACAAGTCATTCAAACTTCCAAAATACCATTTTACAATAGAATAAGAGTATTCATTGCACTAGAACCAATATTATTAGTGCACAAGAATAAAAATAATTATTGCATTAAAATAAATATAGTTAAATGCAGTAGAATAAATAAAATTAAGTGCACTAGAATATATATAATTTTTGCACAAGAATGAATCCAATTTTTGCACAAGAATTAATCTAATTTTTGCATAAGAAAAAATATAATTATTGTACTAGAATAAATACAATTAAGTGCACTAGAATATATATCATTTGTGCACAAGAATGAATCTAATTTTTGCACAACAATTGATCTAATTTTTGCATAAGAAAAATATAATTATTGTACTAGAATAAATACAATTTTGCAATAGAATAAGAGTATTTATTGCACAAATAAGGTAATTTTGACACTAAAATTAATATAATGATTTCACTAGAATAAATATAATTATTGCACCAGAATAAATAACATTTTTGCAGTGTGCTATGCAGGTTTTTTGTTTCTGTTAAAATTGTTATAAATCAGGGTTATTCTCCTTGACTTGACAAAGACAAGTGTGTTTTCACAGCAGGAGAAATATGAAGGAATAAGTTCTATTAACTGACCTTCATTTTAAATCTCCTGAGAATCCTCTGTTATTGAATAGAGTAGAATAGAATAGAAAGCCTTTATTGTCATTCTGCAGACAATATTAAGAGTGCTGCTCCTGATCAGTGCAATAAAAAGATAGAAAACAAAACAACTCCTGCAAACAAGCACCCACAGCCGACAACACCGCTTCTAGAATAATAAGTAAAATAATCTAATTTTACACTATAAAAATAGTTTTTAGTGTGCTGCAATAAATGTAATTATTGCACGAGAATTAATCTAATTTTGCCCTAGAATAAGAGTCATAAATGCACTCGAATACATGTAATTATTTAATTAGTATCATTGTATTCATTGCACAAAAATAGATGTTTTTATTGCACTTAAATGCTTGTAATTATTGCTCTCGCATACATGTTAATTTCACTAGTATCAATGTAGTTATTGCACTAAAATGTTTCCTCCACAGGTTGCACTGCTTTGAGGCTAGTACTTTTATATATATATTTATATCTGTGCCAAATAACTTGTGCTCTCTAATGGGCTTATGTGCTTTAAAATTGATTTCAAGCCTTACTGTATTACTCCTGCTATTGCATGTTATATAATACTGCATTGGTGTATATTTACAACTCAATTTAAGTCAACAAACTATGATCCAGTCACTAGATTAGAAATGTAAAAAGAAGAAAAAAAATTGCATTGCTATTTAGGAGCCAGTTATCCGAGCTGAAATTCAACTTAGAGTAGTAACGCATACAGTAGTTTGCTTAAAATGGTAAATTCTTGCAATTTATTTCAATTCATAGTTTGTTTTATTGATATTTTACACATGTTATTGATAACCACTTCGATAGCTTCAGTATGTGGCGCTAAATAAACTAAAACCCAGTCTGATGATTCATTTAAAGAGTCCAGATATAAACACACACACACACACATTGAGTAAATTTGTGATCTCTTCTCTGCCGTTTGTGTGAATGAATCTTGTGTTTTCCTCTCAGACGTTCACACCGAGGCGGTGCAGGCCGTGCTGGCGCGACACGTGGAGAGGAAGGTGGCGGTGCCGATGCCTTCCAAAAGACGTTCTCTGGTGGTGCAGACCTCCATGGATGCTTACACGCCTCCAGGTGACGAGACGCAAACAAAAACACACACACACACCTTCTCCCTGAGTCAGCTCAGTTTAAAAACTCAGATAGTTAAAGAGTCACGTTTACAGAAGAAGATTATATATGTAATATGACGTGCTGATGAGTCCAGTTAGAATACATTTAAATTCTCAGATTAGCAGCATTAAAGAGACAGAGGGGAATTTTTTAAAAGTGGGGTTCTATGAGGTACTTATCCATAGTCAGCAATATATTTTTTGCACTAGAATTAACATGATTTTGCAATAGAATAACAGTATGTATTGCTCTAGAAAAAATATAAGTAGTGCACAAGGATTAATTCGTTTTTTTACGCTAAAATAATATAATTTTAATTAACATGATTTTGCACTATAACAAAAGTAATTAGTGCACAAGAATTATTGTAATTTTTACACTAAAATAAATAGAATTAATGCACTAGAATAAATACAATTAAGTGCACTGGAATATATATAATTTGTGCACAAGAATTAATCTAATTTTTGCACAAGAAAAAAAACAATAATTGTACTACAATAAACTATATATAACTTTGTAAAAGAATAGGAGTATTTGTTGCACTGGAACAAATATAAGTAGTGCATACGAATTAATGTAATTTTTACACTACAATAAATATAAATATTGCACTAGAATGTCATTTTCACTAGAATAAATGTCATAATTGCACTAGAATAAAAATAATTAAGTGCACTAGAATATATCAGATTTATGCACAAGAATTAATCTAATTTTTGCACAAGAAAAAATAGAACTATTGTACTAGAATGAATACCATTTTGCAATAGAATAGGAGTATTTATTGCACTAGAACAAATATAATTATTGCACTAGGTTAAGTAGTAATAAAGAACAAAATGACTGAAGGTAACACACTGACTATGTACCTCATACAACCACACTACAATAAATCCAAAACTGGCCCCTTAAAAGAAACCAAAAGATTGATAATTTTCCTGTAACTTTAAAATAATTGTGTGATTAAATATAAAATGCTTAGAAAGTGAAAAAGGCTCACACACTCACACACATTTGTTATCTGAGCCAAACTGGGTTGCACTAAGCCTAAAATGTGACCCCAGAGAGGCCGCCCTGTGCCCAGACAGGATTATGTTGTAATGCTGTGTCTCTGGTCCTTCAGAGGAACACACTCATTCCACCAGATAAAACTGCAGACGGGCACATTTTCTGAGGCATGAAAACCCACTGACAGACTTACAGAAGGGGAAAAAAACTCAGACAGCTGTAACGTCAGCTACTGTAAATGTGATGTGCCACGAGGAAAAGGGAAAAACTCTGATTATTAACTGTTATTTAATGAGACGTTGGCTGGAATGGGGCGCTGAAGTCGACCTTTGCCTCAGAAATGAGCTCGCTGGATTGAACATAATCAGAGTTGATGTCACAATTTGGGTGTTGATTGAATTTTAATGAAGGAAATGTAATTATTTTCTTCACCCGTAATTTGCTTTTTAACCTTTTGGGAGAATCTGTAAGTGAACCTGACGTCTCCCCGAAACGCTCCGACAGCTTAAACTCTTAGAAAGTCGTAGAAAGTGATTCTGTTTCTTCTAAATGTTCTGTTCACATGTTTACTCTCCGTGTTCAGATGATTAACTCGTATTTAAAGAAGCACATTCACTCTGTGGTTCCTTATTTTTAATGCCAATTTGAACTAAATTGGTTTTTGTGGCTTTTCTGCCTAAGCTAACTAATTATTGACATTTCTGAGAGTCACTCTGCTGCTCAGAGATCATAAAACTGTGATGAGTCACGGTTTGTTGTTGGACTTTGAACTATTGTTTTACTGAATTGAGATGATTTACTGTAAACCACAGTTCAGCAAGCTGAGGGACTCTTTGATCAAACAGCATCTTAAATCTCTTTTGGGATTTTAAATGAGGCTCTGTGACCCCATACAGCTCAACATTTACTCACACTGCATGGCCAAAAGTATGTTGACACCCACAAGTTACATCTTTATTTCATAAGAATTAAGATTAAGATGTTGGAACCAGGCTGCAGGGATTTGATCCCATTCAGACACAGGAGCATTAATGGGGCCAAAATCGATTTCACTTTACTAGGTGTTTTAGGTCCAGGGACATTTTGGCTCATCTCAGTAGTAAATAAAATTCAAAGAAATACAATTTAAATACAATTTACTAGAACCAATATCATTAGTGCACAAGAATTAATGTAATTTTTATACTAAAATTAATATAATAAGTGCACTAGAATATATATAATTTGTGCACAAGAAATCATCTAATTTTTGCACAAGAAAAAATATAATTATTTTACTAGAATAAATATAATTTCGTAATAGAATAGGAGTATTTATTGCACTGGAACACATATCATTAGCGCACAAGAATTAATGTAATTTTTACACTTAAATTAATATAATAATTGCTCTACAATAAATATGACAATTGCAATAGAATAAATATGATTAAGTGCACTAGAATATATATAATTTGTGCACAAGAAATCATCTAACTTTGCACAAAATTTTGTAATAGAATAGAAGTATTTATTGCACTAGAACACATAGAAGTAGTGCACAAGAATGAGTTAATTTGACTTATTGTTGCAGCTGTATACTGGATTATATATGGGGTTATAGTTAATGATATGAGAATATTATCAACTTTTTCATCTAACTTCCAGAAAAAAACTTTCAGAATAAGAGCATTCTTTAAAATGTCATACATGTTTTAGTTGCATTAATGCAGACTTGAATAGTGTAGTGACTTGCTGATGTTGTGTTGATGTTGTGTGGAGGTTGTGTGTTAACCGACCCTGACTCTCACCAGGCCTGTCCCCCCTGTGCTCAGACTCGTCGTCGGGCTCCGAGGAGGAGGCGGGGCCAGGTGACGACATGTCGGGCATGGAGCACTGGATGAGCCGCCCGTCACACCTCGGCCCGGCGCACCTGGGCTCCACCTCCTCCTCGTCCTCGTCCACGCAGAGCGGAGGCAGCGGCAACGCCGGGCGGCTGGCCGACTCGCTGGCGCACACGCACATCTCACACCTGGCACACACACACCTGGGGCACACACACCTGGGCCAGCTGCACCACCAGCAGAGCCACCTGTCACAGTCACACCACGGTAAGACTTTTAGATTTGACTTTTGACTTTATTAATCCCACAGCGGGGAAATTTCTTTATTAGAGCCGACCACAAAATTTTCACACAAAATTATTTCCCTTTAAGATAAAGATTTTTATTGTTACATTTACATTTACTTTTTTCTCTTAAGATTTTGGACATAAAATTGTAAACTTTTCCAGCTTTTCTAGCTTTGTTTACACATTTATTAAATTCTTTTAATTTATACATTTAGTCATTTATGTAATGTAAATTAGCTGAGCAGTATATAATTAAGTAAATGTGGAAATTAATACACGATAAATAGATAAATGCAGAAGTAGATGCATACATGAGGAAATGTTAAAATAAATGTGGAAATAAATTAAATACATGAAAAATGTCGAAATAAATGAATACATGTAAAAATAAATAAAAATATGTATAAAGGCAAAAAAACATTAATTTAATTCTTTATTTTGGTATTTTTATATTGTCATTTTTTTCCCTACATTTTCATTCATTTGTTTCCCTTCACAATAAAAGCACCTTTTAATGGATGTGGGTCCTAAAAAGAGTGTGAAAGCAGATTAGAGATTTACAGTTTTTAAACTGTCTTTTTTAAAATAAAGTGCAATGTATAAATTAGCTTTTGTAAGAAATTTTGCAGCGTTTTTGTGCACTCTCCTCTCAGCTCTGTGTAAACAGTCAGCAGAATTTTTGTCATGTGACTGTCGGTCATTCATGACTCCAAATTTGCACTGAGGAACCCCAAATTAATGATTTTTTTTACAGTATCTGGTTAGTGCAAACAGTTCCTTTTTGGCCAAATTTTTTGTTAGATGTAAAATAATGTGATTTTGATTAAATATCACTATTTCAAGCTCAGATTTATTTTGTTAATTTTTTCCTGATGGTAGGGTATGCTACACATGATTAGTTTCAGTAAAGATACCAAACAACACTTTTTTGACACCTTATTTTGAAAAATAATGTTTTTTGTTACTACAAATGTATACAAAACAAGAACACAAGCAACCTTAAAAATCTTAGAGAAAAAAATAATCTCAGGAACTATCTGATCAAAGAATACATGAACAACATTATGACTCTGAGCAGATATTTGATGTCAGCTTTTAGCATTTGACACTCACTGTTTCTTACCAGTATAATATCTATTGTTGCTGTTATTTACTGCTGCATCGTCCAGTTCACCTCTGAGATTGATTGCAACTTTCATGTTACTTTTGCATCAGTGTGCACACCTTATTATAACACGCCTGTGTGTGTGTGTGTGTGTGTGTGTGTGTGTGTGTGTGTGTGTGTGTGTGTACTCAGGTATTGGCCACCTGTCTCTGAAGAGGAAGGGAGCTCTGAGTGTGGCGGAGAACGGAGGATCTCTGCGGCGATCCTGTGAGTTTGGATCCGACATGCTGTGGCCCCCGCCGCTGGAGTCAGACGGTACGTCCAACACGTCAAGTCTTTTAATTAGACTTTAATATCAGCTGCAAGAAATACAACCTTAGTCAGATATCGGCAGGCCTGTTGTAGGTCTACGGCACATATTTTTGTTCAAAAAAATAAAAATAACAATAAAATTTATAATAAAGTAAATAAATAAATAAATAATAATAATAATAATAATAATAATAATAATAATACAATTAATAGTAAAACAAAACAAAATAAAAATACAGTTTATAGTAAAAAAAATGTAAAATACAATTTGTAATTTAAAAAAAAAATGCAATTTATTATAAAAACAATAAAAACTATATATAATATAATTTATGGTAAAACAAAACAAAATAAAAATGCAGTTTATAATAAAAAAATGCAATTTGTAATGAAAAATGCTAATTATCGTTAAAAATTGTAATTTAAAATTGTAATTTAAAAAAAGCAATTATAATAAAAACTATAAAAATAATAATACAATTTAAAGCTAAACAAAATTAAATAAAAAAATACAGTTTGTAATAAAAAAAGGCAATTATAGTTTAAAAAAAAAAATATATATATATATATATATATATATATATATATATATATATATATATAGTAAAACAAACAAAAAAAATACAATTTATTGGTCAAAAACACCAAACCCAAAACAGTAAAGGATAAGAGATGTATGAATTCATATAGACTTCAATATATGCTGCAATAAATACAACCTTTAGTCAGATATTTACAGGTCTCTTGTAGGTCTACAGCACATATTTTAGTTCAAACAGAGTATCTGATCCCTCTACTGACAAATAAACAGATTAAAAAAAATATAAAAAGTAAATTTGATTCATTACAGGATTGTTTTGATCACAGATGAGAGAGACTGAACAGAGATCTGATAAGTGGACTCTACACTCAGTTTGCTATTGATTTTAGGACATTAAAAGTTATTGACAATCCTCTTATGATAAAGTGATTTGCTCTGTTATTTATTTATGCATATCTGTGCCAAAGGAATCAGGTAAATGTCCTCCGACTGTGTTTGGAGAGGCAGATTTTTGTGTACTCAAACAGCAGGACATTTAACGACACAAAGGCTGAATCACTTAGAAACAGGTATCGTATTGAATAGATTGACTCCGGGGACGTGACCCAGATTAACACAGAAACATCACAGCGTGTTTAATTGTCTGTGATAAAACAAAGCACTTGACAAACAGCACAGTGACAAATAGGAAGAGTGAGTCACCGCTGGCTGTTTGTCTCCATCTGTCCGCCTCACTCTCTCTCTCTCTCCGCTCTGCCTCCAGAGAACCACTCGGCCCCCCCGGACGTGACCGGCTACTCGTCGGACTCGTCCCACTCCCACACCGAGCGTCACCACATGGCCAATATGGGAACGATTGCCAGGAACACGCAGAAGTACGGCAACGCGGAGCGCATGGAGACGGGTGACGGTAAGAGTCAGCGCTGCACCTTTAGCCCGCTCCCAGCTGGAGCCTCTGAATAAAGACACTGAAGTCGGGTAAAAATAGAAACTCCTTCATCAGGAGGTGAACTCAAATTGGACCACCGCCGTAGAGAACTGACCAATTACTCTGTCTGTTCATGTCACTCCCCTGGATGAACAGATTGGACTTTTTCTTTTCTTTTTTTACCATTTAGTTTGTTTTTTGTTGTTGTTGTTTTTTTTTTTAAAAAGGAAAGCTGACTCTGTTCTTTTCTCTGCAGTCATAGTTAGAAACTGAGAGCTGTGCAGAAAAATAACAGTCTGCAGTTCACTTAGCAGCTGCACAAACTCAAGAAATTCACGGACGAATTCACAAAAAATGGATTGCAGCCGCTGACAGCACCGTGAGCTGTGCATCACTTTAACAGCTAGCTGCCCCGCCGCAAAACCTCATTCACACTAGATATTATCCTCATGATGTAGCAGCACAAACAGGCCCGTACAGTTCTGCAGCTTACCCTGTTTTTTGCGTCTGATGGCAGTTATTTCTGCTGGTAGTGTGCTGCATTCAACAAGTGAATTATCAGATAAAAAACCACATACTTTGCGTGCAACTTGCCCTTTATTGCATTCAATTTAGTGCTGCTAGTATGCTGGGTCCACCAAATGAATTAACAGATAAAAAAACACACTTTCAATAACTAACCAGGATGCAAGGCCAATCAAAACTTGGCTTTTAAACTGGTGCACAAGGCCGAAGTGAGTGGCTCCAAGTAAAAAGAAAAAAAAAACAGCCCTGGATTGACCACAACGCTGCTTGTGACTGATAGATGTGACACAGCAGGTTTCAGAATACACATGTTGTCTATGTTTGAAGGGGCTGCAGTGCTTTACAAGCACTGTGTGTAAAATACAGACATGAAATAACTATGAGGATGAATGAATTCTACCAGCTAAAACACAGCCACAAATATGAGATCCATGTCGCTCCTAACTGGACTTTTATAAACTCTGTCTGTAGGCTACATTAGGGAAAAAGTAGCAAATAATAATAATAATAATACATTAAATGTATCTACAGTCGTGGAAAAAATGATTAGACCACCCTTGTTTTCTTCAATTTCTTGTTCATTTTAATGCCTGGTACAACTAAAGGTACATTTGTTTAGACTAATGAAACCAACAATGAAAACAACAAAAAAAGCTGATAAGAGTTTAATTTAAGAGCTGATATCTAGACATTTCCATGTTTGTTTTTTTTGATGATAACCAAAATCATTATGAAGAAAACCATGGAAAATGTCTAGATATCAGCTCTTAAATTAAATTCTTATCAGCTTTTTTTGTTGTTTTCATTGTTGGTTTCATTAGTCTAAACAAATGTACCTTTAGTTGTACCAGGCATTAAAATGAACAATAAACTGAAGAAAACAAGGGTGGTCTAATAATTGTTTTCATGACTGTAGCACTTAAATAACACCAATAAAGACAATTAAAATAGAAAAAAAAACATTTATAACTACATAGTGTACTCATTTACTTATAGTAGAAGGAAAAACAGCCAAATCAACAAATTTCATGGCGGAGGTCAGAAGAAAACCGTAGCTGCTCCAAGTTTAACAGTTTGGACAAAGTTTTGTGTGCCTGCCTCTACACACGGTAAACCCTCATTTACATAAAGTAGTAATCTAGCCTGATTTGTGCAAATTCAGACCAGCGAACACACCCTCCCATCATGCATTGCACGACTGCTTCGCCTGCTCTTCATAGAAAATGAATAAAACAGTGAGTGTAGCCCTAGAGGTGCATTTCAGGGGTTTGCATGTTTTAATTAGTTTTATTTGTGCAGATTTATCGGCTGTAAAAGTTGCAACAATCCTTTTTCTTATTCACCCGACAGCGTGTATTATTCAGTTGTTTTCCGTGCAGCTTAGAAGCCACCTAGAGATTTCTACCAGCAGTCATAATCTTGCAAAACTTGCCATAAAACTTGAGGTTTTAAGGAATTTTTATTGGGAAGATGATGAGGACTAGCAAGCCACCAAGTAGCAAGTTTTTATTTCCACTGCAAAGCCTCAAAACATGATAAAAAACGTATTTATCCAGAGGGAAACTGTTGTTGCAGGACAAAGTAGGACAGAAATGCAAATGTAAATAAAACAAAAACAATACAGATTATCAACAAGGTGCCAAAAACCAAATGTATGTGTCTGGGGTTTTTACAGGTGTTCCAGTCAGCAGTCGCGTGTCAGCTAAAATCCAGCAGCTCGTGAACACACTGAAGCAGCCTCGCAGACCTCCGCTACGGGAGTTCTTTGTCGATGACTTTGATGAACTTCTGGAGGGTTAGAAACCGTCTCTGATTCTGTCTGTCTGATTTTTCAGTTATCCAATCTGTCTTCATACTCCGGAGTCATGAGTGATTCTCTAGACGATTCCTTTTAATAACACTAGAGCCGGACAGGTGAGAAGAGTCTCGTGCTCCTTCAGGTGTTCAGCCTCACTTCACACAGGCTCAAACACCTGCAGCTGCATTCACGAGGCCAAAAAACTTCAAATTCACTAGATGCAAAAACAAGAAAACGTTACTGTTTAATTATCTTTTTCTACTCCACCACATCTCACATACTTCTGACTGCGCTGCATGCATCTGGCAGCTTTAGTTATTGTTCAGATTGATATTTGTTCACATAAATTATACATTTTTTACATAGTTTTTGAAGTTGGGCTGTATGAGGTAAATGTCCAAAGTCAGTTTGGTTTGTAAATATTTGTTTTAGCCACCTAAGAAAAATCAATATCAGTTTACAGGTGCATCTCAATAAATTAGAATATCATAGAAAAGTTAAATTATGTCAGTAATTCAATTCAAAAAGTGGAAATAACACATTACATAGATCCATTACACACAGAATGAAACATTGCATGTCTTAATTTATTTAATTTCTTCTAATTTTAATGATTATGGCCTAAAATTCAGTGTCTCAAAAAAAAAAATGTTAATATTACAAAAGACCAATTTTAAAAAGTATGTTGAATATGTAAATGTTGGCCTCTGAAAAGTATGTCCACATACAGTCATGGAAAAAATGATTAGACCACCATTTTTTTCTTCAATTTGTTGTTCATTTTAATGCCTGGTACAACTAAAGGTACATTTATGTGGACAAATATAATGATAACAACAAAAACAGCTCATAAGAGTTTAATTTAAGAGCTGATATAGAGACATTTTCATGGTTTTCTTGATAATGATTTAGGTTATTATCAAGAAAACCAATTGGACAAGAAATTGGAGAAAACAACTGTATATGCACTCAATACTTCGTTGGGACTATTTGACTTGAACTACTGGAAATTGACTTTTCCATCATATTCTAATGTATTGAGATGCACCTGTAAGTGTAAACTATATTTAGAAGGTTTTTACTGCTTTACCTTGCAAGCAGACAGCTGTTTCTGACAGGAAACTGAAGATATTCTATGCTCTCATCAAAACCACTAGACTCCATTGACAAAAACAGTAATTTTACCTTGTAAACACAGAAGTTGCTGGTTTACAGCTGCCTCCATCTGTTTGTTTGTTTGTGTTATTGTGTGACTTTTGAGTTTTTAAAGGATTCAAAGTCACACGAAAACAGTCACACTTTAAACCTTGTTTGTCTTAGAAGTTCAGCCTAAAAAAAGCATCATAAAATAACAAATCAACTTTAGAAATCTTCGTCTACTCAGACCAAAATGAGCAGGCAGCCCTAATATTGAGTAACATTGTTTGCTTACATGTGACTTTTACATTTTTAAGAACATTTTTAGCTTCAGTTAACCAAACTACATTTCTCCCGAGGGCAGCTTTCTGAACTTCTTCCAGTGTGAAGTAACTTGTAGTTAGTTAATGTAACACTATTCAGTTCATCATCAGAAAGATCTGTCTGACAGCAAGGTAAAGCAGTGTAAATATTGTAAATATAGTTTATACTCAAACTTAAACTGATTGTTTTAGGTGGTTTTATTATTATTAGTTTGGGACGTAAGGATAAATACCTCGTACAGCCACAGAAAAAAATCAAAACTGTCACCTTCATGTTTAAAAAAGTGCCATTAATCAGCTGAAGTGCTCTGAATAAAAACATGAAAGCCCACTGAGAGCCTCCTGGTATAAAAGAGGCTCCTATATACTTCTGAAAAGTCTGTAGACAGAGAAAGAAGTTGGATAAAAATAGAAAATGTTCTCATCTCACACTGTATATGTGCTAAACTTCCCCTCACACCCTGGTGTCAGACTAAAGAATGGTTTTCATCTAAAGAATCACATGGAAGAGATAACAGGGACCAGATGACGATCCGCCTGGTTCCTATAGAACACAAAGTTCTCCACCAAGTATTTTTAAATGTATATTGTTGGAGTCGTGATCCCGGAGATCTCTGCAGATCATAATATCTGTCTGCTGTTTGCTTTGCTCTCACCATCTGGCTGCTTTTTCTATCTCTGTCTGCTCTTTTCTCCTCTTTAATCTGTTTCGTTTTATAGAAAAAGTCTTTTTTAAAATTCATTTTACAGTTTATAGTAAATCGTGCAGTGGTCGAGGAAGTATTCAGATCCCTTTCTTAAGTAAAAGTACTAATACCACACTGTGAAAGTACTCCACTACAAGTAAAAGTACAAAAGTATCAACATCAAAATGTACTTAAAGTATCAAAAGTAAAAGTACTCGTTATGCAGAATGACCCCACTCAGACTGTTTTATATATTCTTAATATATTATTTTATTATTATTACTATTACTATTGATGCATTTATGTAAGCAGCATTGCTTGCATTGCTTTGATTTATATATGTATATATAAATACAGAAAGAAATACATATAAATATAAATATATACCAGTATATGTATATATCTGTGTGTATAAAAAGAAACTCTAAAACAGAAAAAAATGTTAAAAACCAAATAAAAGTCAACAGAATTAAAAAAAACAAAAAACTCTAAAATAATTAATAATGAAAAAGCCAGATTTAAAATAAATAAATGAATAAAAAGTGTTTGTGTAAATATGGATGATAATTTAAAATTAATCATGTTTTAATGTTAAATCTCAACCTGAAAAGTATCTAAAGCTGTCAGCTAAATGTAGTGGAGTAAAAAGTTCAATATTTGCTTTAAAAATGTAGTGAAGTAGAAGTATAAAGTTACATTAAATGGAAATACTCAAGTAAAGTACAAGTACCTCAAAATTGTACTTAAGTACAGTACTAAAGTAAATGTACTTAGTTACTTTCCACCACTGAAATCATTGTGTTGTGGTCATAAAGTATAGATTAAGGTTGATGTAGCAGATAATAACTCTGGATCCACATTTTATGACAACAGCTCAAGGTTAAATCCTTACAAATCCGCCTCCTCTGCTGCTTCTAAACTTAATATAGAAGAGAACCAGCTGCCCGACCACACACGTTACATTCCCACAGTACATCTGTGTTAGTAACAGGTTCACCTAATTAATTACCAGTGGATCTGAGTGTGATTACAGCTTCTTCACAGCTGCCTCACTGTTTCCATGTGCTGTTTTTTTTTCACGAGCAAACAAACTGCGAGCAGTAAAGGTTAGTGGGCTGAAACACTGTCCGTCTCCTCATCTGCAGTCCAGCAGCCGGACCCCAATCAGCCGCGGCCGGAGGGGGCGGAGATGATGCTGGTGCGTGGCGAGGCGCTGGGCGTGGTCACCAACTGGCCCCCGTCCCTGGAGGCGGCGCTCCAACGCTGGGGGACCATCTCCCCCAAAGCCCCCTGCCTCACCAGCCTGGACACGGCCGGGAAGCCGCTCTACGTCCTCACATACGGTAACCTCCTCTACTCCACTCACTCCTTTACATTGTGTATTAGTGCAGCAGCAAAATAAGACAAGAATTCTCCTTCATTCAGGGTTCATACGGGTGCTGGAAATCCTTGAAAATGCTTGAATTTAAATGCTGTATTTTCAAGGTTTAAAAAGTGCCTAGATTTTGGATAAAGTGCTTGTAAATGCTTGAAATTCTTACTGTATGTCTCTTGCAATCTGACTATATCCATCTATAGACTATAGATAATCACATGTTCAATGTAAAAATAATGAGTAGCCTATCTGAAATGAAGACCGTTCCCCCTAAAAGTGTAAAACCATCACTGTTGGTATGGTGAAGTGAAACCTCCCCCTTTTAGTATGTAAGTACTCATCTAAAACATGCAATTTACAACACGTGTAAGAAACTGGAAAAGCTTGAAAATTGACCTTGAATTTGATCACTGCTAAAGTGTACGAACCCTGTAAATTATTGCACTCCAAGTTGTTCCAGATGCATGAAATGTTAAAAAAAATAAATAAAAAAAAGTGAACATCTCTGCAGCAGAGAGAAATGCTTTTATGGGCTTGTAGCAGTGTTGTAGTACTCGAGACCGGTCTCAAGATCACTTTTTGAAGATCTCTGTCTCATCAACTGCATTTTTACTCAGTATTCAGCCCCCCAAAAATAAAAAAAAAAATAAAAAAAATGTATCTGTAATAAAATTTGGTTACCTGCCACAAAGATTTTTGTGCACAACTACAAAAAAAAGTAAACACAGCAACTTGTAAATTCTGGAAAAGCAACGCTAACGGAGACGTCTTGGTCTTGTCTTGACTACAACACTGGCATGTAGACAAACACAAAGACAATCAGAGCTATATGCACTCCCATGCACTCCTCTGCTTTGACTGTATAAATGTATATATACATTATAGATTCATGGCTCCCGTGGTGGTGATATGAAGAAAAGCTGCATGTCAATTAGAGAATCCATTAATCGATTGGACACCGCTCAAAACTATTTGGTCATGGCTGGTTACAGGCTGAACACTCTCATATACCAGATTTTTTTTTGCAGGACACATAGTACAGCATCACATACATTGCTGGGCGATATGGACCAAAAGTCATATCCCGATATATTTAGGCTGAATATCCATAGTGAGAGCAAATGTTCAGTCAAAGTCAAAGTCAAAGTCAAATATGACATGTCACAAGTAGTTTTATTTAAACTGTTTATTTAAGTGAACATAAATACTGTATAACAACAGGAGTACCTTTTTAAAAAAAATCAAAGCTCCATAAAGTGCACATTTAAATAAAAAAATATTTAAGATAAAAGCCACAGCTTGTCTGGAGCAAGGATCACAGTGCAAATTTAAACTATATCGATATATGCGATATGGTCTAATTCCATATCACATTAAAAAATACATCAATATATTTTTTATATCAATTTATCGCCCAGCCCTATCGGGGACGTCTCTCTAAGTATTAAAGTTGCTGTTAAACCCAGCCATAGTTTATTTACAGGATCTGCCAAAGGGCTGATATGGAGTGTATGTCTGTTATTCTTTATGGTGCAGGCAGGAAAATAAAATCATGCACACTGTGAGCAGGTTCATTCCTCTTACTTTAAAGGACGATATGTGATAAAATAAAACTGATTCACTAAACGTCAATAGCAACCTCTGACTGCTGAAAGTCTTTAACGTCATCAGTATCGACTGAATGTCCTCAAAATAGAAGTCCAAGAACACACACTCATATCCTGTGAACTCTCTCTCTCTCTCTCTCTCTCTCTCTCTCTCTCTCTCTCTCTCTCTCTCCCTCTCTCTCTCTCTCTCTCTCTCTCTCTCTCTCTCTCTCACACCCTCGTATCCTGTGTCCTGCTCCCTGCAGGAAAGCTGTGGTCTCGCAGCATCAAGCTTGCCTACAACATCCTCCACAAACTGGGCAGCAAGCAGGAGCCCATGGTGCGGCCGGGTGATCGGGTGAGTCACACTCCTCCGCCACCTCACACGCTCTCTGGTTCCTGCTGATTACTGTCCAGTATGGTTCCTTTATAAAAAGCTGACTAATACCTATTTATCCATGTTCTTTTTGTGTTCATAATATGTCCCTGAACGTATCATACAGTGTTGTACCACCTGTTAGAAATCACAAGTATTAAAAAGAAAAGGTGAAATGACAAAACACAGCTGAAATCACACTACAACCTCCTCAAACTGATGATGAGTGGGGTTTTTTTTTAACTCTCCCTGACGACTTTTCTGCAAAAGTTGTTTGTTCCAACATGATTTCAAGACTCACAGAGGGGTCGTCCAGGTTATTAGTCATCTCACTAATTAAAAGACCACCAGCTGTATTCAGCACTCAGATAAATAAACTTGATTTCTGTCCCTGAGCTCTTTAAAACTCTCCTTCTCGTCCTCTCTGACCCCGTCCTCGTCCTCGTCCTCTGTCTCCCAGGTGGCGCTGGTGTTTCCCAACAACGACCCTGTGGCCTTCATGGTGGCCTTCTACGGCTGTCTGCTGGCTGAGGTGGTCCCTGTTCCCATAGAGGTCCCGCTGAGTCGCAAGGTACTGTATCACTCTATTTTAAATCTCTAGAAACATTCTGGACACCTTTAGATTGTCCTATACAATACAGCAAGAGTTTAAGTAAATAAATAAAACAACAGGACACACATTTGTGACATCCTTTCCATTAAAAGTAGCAAAGAGCATCGAATTTGACTGTATAAGTATTGAATTTTTGTATGGAAAGTGTGCAGAAACCCTGCTCTGTGCTACAGATTTGGGTTGTCGTTTCTGTTTCATGGATTCAGAGTCAACAGAATGTCTTTTCTGGTGTCGTCATGTTGTTTCTGCCTTTTGGAGGGAGGTTCCATAGATGTGCAATATGGATGGATGGATGGATGGATGGTGGATGGATAGATGGATGGATGGATGCATGGATGGATGGATGGATGGATGGATGCATGGATGGATGGATGGATGCATGGATGGATGGATGGATGCATGGGTGGATGGATGGATGCATGGATGGATGGATGCATGGATGGATGGATGGATGGATAGATGCATGGATGGATGCATGGATGGGTGGATGCATGGATGGATGCATGGGTGGATGGATGCATGGATGGATGGATGAATGGATGGATGGATGGATGCATGGATGGATGGATGCATGGATGGATGGATGCATGGATGGATGGATGGATGGATAGATGCATGGATGGATGCATGGATGGGTGGATGCATGGATGGATGCATGGGTGGATGGATGCATGGATGGATGGATGAATGGATGGGTGGATGCATGGATGGATGGATAGATACATAGATATCTATATCAAGCCACTTTATTAGCTACAAGGTGTACCTAATAAAGTGGCGGTGTGGTCTTCATCTGCTTCAAGGTTGGGCCTGTTGTGGTTCAGAGATGCTCTTCTGCAGTACTTGGTTGTAATAATTGTTTATTGGAGTTCCTGTTGAACCAGTCTGGCCTTTCTCCCCTGACCTCTGGCATCAACAAACATCAAAGCTCTCTGGATATTTTCTCTTTTTCAGGCCGTTCTCTGTAAACGCTAGAGATGGTTGTTAGATCAGCAGTTTGTGAAATACCCAGAACAACAACCATGCCATGTTCAGAGTCACTTAAATCCCCTTTCTTCCTCATTCTGATGCTCACTTTGACCTGCTCATCTTCACCATGTCTACATGATAAATACATTCAGCTGCTGATAACGATTAACGAGCAGTTGGATGTGTACCTAATAAAGTGGCCAGTGAGTGTAACGGTAATATAATAGGATTATAATCCACCCTTTCAAAGCGAAATTATCCTTTAATTCTTAAAAATATCCAGACATAAATGTGAAATGAATATTAAAATATCCTCAATAAATAAGAGAAATTATGTTTTATTTCTGCTAATTGGGCTCAGGCGCTGTGCCCAGGTCTTATAATAGTCTGTAAAACCTGCTGATGTCAAACATCTTGTTGGCTAAAGTGTTGCAGACGTTATTAAGAAGCAAGCCGGCCTGGAAACACAACAGGGGATATTAAGGTCAGACACAATTATGGTATGTATATATTTCATACAATAAGTCCATAATTGTAATTATCACAACAGGTCTACCTTAGACCAGCTTTTTCTTGCCGTTTTATTATAAATCTGATTATCTTCTCAGGGAAAAGGTTAGTTTTTATAGCCTCTGCTGGGGTTTCCTTGACTATAATGCAATTTAGAATATTTATGAAACTTTATTTTGAAAGGATTTATCACAAATAGAAATCATGACACTTAAAAAAACATTTAGAACAGTTTATTTTATGGCGACAAGTTAAAATAAAAAGTACATAAAGTGCTGAATCAAGTTTTTCTGCACAATAATGAAAAGAATATTATATGAACTAGGATCAAACTTTCTTTTCATGTATTTCTTTCTTTCATCTTGTTCTTTAATGTTTTTGCTTGTTGGGCTCGCTGATGCATGTCGTGTTTGTCAGGATGTTTTGTTTATTATCTGACTTTGGTGATTTATGTCAAAGGAAAAAAAAGGGGGAAAAGAAGCTCTCTGTAGTTTATCTTTAGCTGCTGCTCTCCAGTCTTTGACACTCGTCCACAGGATTAGTTTCTCTACAGGAGGTCAGGTAATTAGATTTTTTACAGCGCTGCCGTGTAATGTTAATCCTCTCTGCCTCGGCCACGTCTGTGTTTCGCCTCGTAGCCGCGAGCTCCAGGCTCCCGCTGCGCCTCGTTTGTGGACATCTCAGTGACACCGCACACTGTTGGAACAATGTTTTGGATCGACAGTTTTCGACTGTTTAGCTCGCAACAAAGTACTTCTGAGAAAATAATCCCAAAGTCTGAGAGAAACATGTCAGAAACAAGTTTGACAAGCTGGAAACAAGGCCTCCTGCTGCCCTGCCATCACAGACGAACACTGTCATCAGCGAGGTTACAACTGTTGATCCTCCTGCCATCACCTCCTGAGACCCACACTGAGTCTCTGCTCTGACACAAAGCTTTCCAAAAAAACAACAAAAAAGCCTGTTTTTTTTAGCTGCCAATTGCATCACTTTATTTGATCTCAGCTGTTTCTGCTGCTTGTCTCTGCAGCACTGTCAGCGGAGGGTCAGCATGGTTTCACAGTAATGACTGCTGCAGCACAAAAAGCTGCTCGTTGGCTGGCCGTCTCTCTTCAGTCCCCTTCCCCCCATCCTGCATCTGTGCTGCAGGATTTTCCATAAAATGTTGAATTTCAGCTGGAAAGAGTGCAGCAGCAGTGCAGCAGAGCTCACTTCTGTCCCCAACACTGTGCTGTGTGTGTGTGTGTGTGTGTGTGTGTGTGTGTGTGTGTGCGCACGTGTCCTGTTTTTGTAGTTGTTATTTAGTAGTAGTAGTTGTTATTTTGTACTATTGCATTTAACTCTCTGAACCACAATTTTTGGCACATGACTTGTAGAATTTTAATTTTTTTACAGGTTTGCATTAGGGCAAATGTTTTTTTTGGGGTGAAATTTTAGTGAAATATCATTATGTTAAGCTTATATTTGGATATTTTTTTCTGTTAGACGTGTTTGTAACACATGATTTGTTTCTTGAACTCCAGAAATGTGAAAATCAGGCGTTTATGTTTATTTTTGTTTTTGCAGTTTTTGGCTGTGGTAAATTCTGTCATTTTTATTATTGTTTTTATTTGAAACTAAACATGACTTCCAACAGGTTTAAGGATTCTGAGAGTGGCACTTTTTGGATTTATTGTTATCTATTTCTCATAGAGGTGGGGGCAAAATTCAATACAGCATAGTACCGTGATATTTTGCGTGGAAATATTATATCGATTCATGACAGCCCAGCATGGATATTTAGCGTTCCGTCAGTATTTTCTCCTTAGCAGGCTCACATTTGGGAATATACTGGAGATACTGGCATCATATAAAACTAGAAGATCTAAGGAATCTATAGGCACCATAAGTGTGTCAGGATATTGTGTCAGGAAATGCCAAAATGACGCTGCAAAGTTAGACTTTTTAATGTTTCATTCCAAAAACTTGAGAGCAGTGATGCTTAAAGTTTTTGAAAGTTTGATAAAATGCTGCAGTTGTTGTCGTCCAACATGTTTGATATCAGTTCAGTTGACTGAATACTTTGTTGGTCAGTCTGTGGGTTTGACTCTCATTGGGGAGAAATAAAAAGACTGAAGTGAGATGAATAGACTGAGAATTTTCTCTTATTGGACAAAACTATTATTGATTGAATTTAATCTTGTGGACACAAAAAAAATCATTTAAACAGTTAAATCTCAATATATTGTGTCGCAAAATGCTTAAAATCACAATAATATTGTATCGTGACTTATGTATCGGGATAAAATCGTACCATGGGGCCTTTAATTTCTCATGACAAAGTGAGAATAACTGTCTTCTCCCCCTCCCGTCCCTTTATCGTCCAATAGGATGCGGGCAGTCAGCAGATCGGGTTCCTGCTGGGCAGCTGTGGCGTTACCGTGGCGCTGACCAGCGACGCCTGCCATAAGGGACTGCCCAAGAGCGCAACAGGAGAGATCCCACAGTTCAAAGGTGAGAGTGAAACTCATCAATCATCGCCGGGTTGTGAAAGAGGTTTCTGTGTGGGGGAGGGGAGGGGAGGGAGGCCCGACGCAGTGCACATCATGAGAAAAAGAGTTTTCATTCAAAATGAATATGTTAACCGTGTGAAAGTCACTGAAAATACTCCATTAAATTCAAATCCTGCACTCAGAACGTTACGTTACCCTCCTGTTATGTTGCGGGTTAAATTGACCCTTTCAAAGTTTAAAAATAATTTTTAAAATAGTTACAATTTTTTTTTCATGATCAAATTTCTTCTGCTTGGTTTAAGTGTAATCAACATATGAAATACTGAATTTACCCTTGGGGATAAATAAAGTAATTTTGATTTGATTAAATAAAAATGCTCATCTGTAAAGTGCGAGAATGCAGGTGTTATGACTTATTTTTTGTTATGTAAGAAAAAATGTTAAAATTTAAAATAAAATTTTAAAAAATCAATGTCATGTAAAACACAAATGTTGGTTGTAATATAAAACATCTGTGTCTCTTTTCTCTGGTTTGAATATTCACATAAATAAACTTTTCTTGGCCTCTCTCCCTCTCTGACGCTGCAGGTTGGCCCAAGCTGCTGTGGTTCGTCACCGAGTCCAAGCACCTCTCCAAACCTCCCCGAGACTGGTTCCCTCACATCAAGGACGCAAACAACGACACTGCGTACATAGAGGTGAGCTAACACACACACACACACACACACACACACAATGATTGTGGACAGAAGCTGGAGGCTCAGCATTCTTCTGGTCTCCTCACCAACCGCTGGCTGCTGCTTCTGCATGAGTTTTAATGACTAACATGACTAAACGCTACACAGTCAACTTGTTAACAAGCTTGCTGATATTTTCAAATAAACAACCTTCAACATTATATTTCAGGAAGATAAGATAAGATATGACTTTATTTGTCCCGCAGTGGGGACATTTGGTTGTCACAGCAGCTCAAGATACAGACACATAGATATAGAAGACACAATAAATTATATACACATTATATATATATATTTCTACTATTTGGCATTAATTATTAATGTAGATTTTTTGTGTTTGTTTGTTTTCCTTGTTGCATTTTACAGATATTGCACATTGGAGAAAATATATTTTAGCATTTTAAATAGGTTAAATAAGTTTATGCATGTAGAAGTATGAACATCAATATATATATATATATATATATATATATATATATATATATAATAGCTTCTTATTATCAAGAAATCCATGGAAAATGGCTAGATATATCATATCAGCTCTTAAATTAAACTCTTATCAGCTATTTTTGTTGTTAACATTATGTGTCTACACAAATGTACCTTTAGTTGTACCAGACATTAAAATGAACAAGAAATAGAAGAAAACAAGGGTCTAATAATTTTTCCATGACTGTAAGTGGTATATGACATATATAATATAGAACAAATACAGAAGGTCTAATATAGGCCTAATGTGGTTGTATGTAAACAGATACAGAGACATTAGATGCCTCCTCTCCTCTCCTCTCCTCTCCTCTGGTTTGTCTGATTCATTGTGTTGTTTCTCTCTCAGTATAAAACCTGTAAGGACGGCAGCGTGCTGGGAGTCACAGTGACGAGGATCGCTCTGCTCACACACTGCCAGGCCCTCACCCAGTCCTGCAGCTACACCGAGGGTAGGCTCACACACACACACACACACACACACACACACACACACACACTCGGGTCAGCCTCCAGGTCATAATTCAGTAATTGAACCTTTTCTCTCTCTCTGTCTGTAGCGGAGACCATAGTGAACGTCCTGGACTTTAAGAAGGATGTGGGCCTGTGGCACGGCATCCTCACGGTAAGACCTGCCTCCCAGAGGTCAGAGGTCAGGGAGCATGACCCTCATTTCCTGTTTGCTTTTTACCCTTTCCACTTGTATCAGGGGAATAAGCAACGAATGGTTGACAGGTTCAATTTTGCAGAAAATTTTAAAAAAAAACCCCACATTTAAATCATTTTTTAAAGCTTTGCAGGTAATTTTTGAGATACAGTAGCACAGTTACCACAGGTATCCTGTATTTAAATATTTTATGATTTATGGCATAATGCTATCATGTAAAATAGGCAGAAAAACTCTTAAAATCAGGATTCGCACGGATGCTTGATATCCATGAAAATGCTTAAATTTTAATGTTGTATTTTCAAGGTTTGAAAAGTGCTTGGATTGTGGATAAAGTGCTTGAAAATGCTTGACATTTTTACTGTATTTCTCTTGAAATCTGACTATAGATAATCACATGTTCAATGAAAAAAATAATAAATTGAATATTGAGTTTAGCAAACTGTACTTTTGGTTGTTAAACGTGTAAAACCATCGCTGAGTGAAATTACCCCTTTTAGCATGTAAGTACTCATCTAAAACATGCAACTTACAATCGTTGTAAGGTCCTGGAAAAGCTTGAAAATGGACCTTGAAAGTCCTTGAAAAGTGCTTGAATTTGACCACTCAAAAAGTGTACGAACCTTGGTAAAGCTTACAAGACCTGAACTCAAATCTCTCATCTCTGTTTAGTTCTGTTTTCTTCTGCATTTTGTGTTTGTGTGTGTCTAATTCCTGTTATGTTAAGCCACTTTGAGTACCTTTAAAAGCGCTATAAAAATTGAACGTATTATTATTATTATTATTATTATTAATAATAAATGTTAATTTGTCATTCTATGTGTGTGTGGTGCAGAGTGTGATGAACATGATGCACGTGATCAGCGTGCCGTACTCTCTGATGAAGGTCAACCCTCTGTCCTGGATCCAGAAAGTCTGCCAGTACAAAGGTCAGACACACACTCCACCTGCCTCTCGCCTCACTCCCTCCACCACATTCAGCTGTCCGTCAAACAGCCTGTGCAATAGATTAAATGCTAATATCCTCTCTGTCCGTCTCCATGTTCCAGCCAAGGTAGCGTGTGTGAAGTCCCGAGACATGCACTGGGCTCTGGTGGCCCACAAAGACCAGAAGGACATCAACCTGAGCTCGCTGCGCATGCTGCTGGTGGCCGACGGATCAAACCCCTGTAAGGTCACACTCGGCTCTTTCAGTGAGGCGGCGGGGCGTTTAGAGAGGCGTACTCGAGATAGAGAATGTCAGGGAAATGGATAAACTCTCCTGGGACGTGGGGAAACTGGGTCACTTTACAGGAATAGAGCAGAACGTGTCCGTCGCCGCACATTTTGTACAATAAATAATTTTCAGCCTGACTGGAGTCGAAGCAAGACGGAAATATAACAGCGAGAACCCAGGAAATTGTTTTAATTTTCTCCTAGTTTTTAGCCCATTAACCCTTTAAACCCCAAGCAATTTTTAGATATTTTTCTGTCTCGCTCCTGTCACATTTTAATTGCTGTGGCCTCGTGTTTTACTGCAGTATATATTTATATAATAAGTCCTGCAGCTCCATGGAAACAGCACGATCACGGCCAGAAGTAGTGAGAACTCAAATATGTCCTTGGTCAAGTGTAATACAGTTATAATGCCAAAATATTATTTTAAATAAATAAATATATATTTCTAAAAGAATGCCAAAAAATATATATAATTTTTTATAACACTGACCTTTCATCAGGTGGTCTCACCTGACTCATTCATGGCTTCACAGTTGTGTTAAGGAACTCAGAATTGAATGTTTTTAACAGAATTTTGTTAATGCAAGCAGTTTATTTTTGGTGAAATTTTAAATGAGACATGTAGAATAAAGTGATTTAATGATATCAGTATTTTAAGTTTACAAGTGATTACTTCTCTCAATGGAAGCATTATCACACACAATTAGTTTGAGGGCTGTTGGAAATGTGAAAGTCTGATGATAATTTCCATTTTCATAGATTCTGGTTGTGATAAATGTTGTAAATTTGGGAAAAAGCCAGAGGAGGGAGGAGTAATATTCAGAGGAAACATCTCAAGACCCAGAGTTTCTAAGATTAAAGGGGGAAAAAATGAAATTTGTCCGGCATTAAAGTCATAAAAGTCATACATTTACGAGAGAAAATATATAGATATTCTCTGGATATTAAAGTGGTAAATTGATGAAAGAAAACTTTAAATTTATGACTTTATAATCTCAGAGAATATTCCATATTCCATAAATTTGTGAGTTTTATTCTCACAACTTTACAAATGTAATCTAAGAAATTGTGAGTTTTTCCTCTGAATATTATCCCCTCCCTCCTCTGGCTCTGTAATGTTTTTCTTTTTTGCCAACAGTAAAACGGCCCTAATACATCATTCTGTATGCATCAGTATTAATAGTCCAATAGTATGAGTTAGAATTAGATATAAAACTTAGCACATTTCACTGCAGAATCACTTTAATTAAGTAAAGATTCTGGGTACTTCTTCGACGCCCTGCCAGTTAAAATGTTCCCTGCAACCATAACCTTAACAAAAAACACAAGAGTAGCATCAGATTACAACAGTGCACTGAAAGAAAACATGAAAATGTCATTAGTCATTCGGTTATTCGGGCTAAAACACATAAAAGCATCAGTACAAAATGATCCTCTGAGTGTTTTTTAAGTGGCCAGAACAATTTTATTGAACTCAGCTTTTTCGAGCCTCACCTGACGGCTGTTGGACTTCTCGTTTCATGTCGGGAGTAAAAGTAAAAGTGGTTTAACAGCTGAAATGAAGCAGTTGTGACAGTTTGTGTGTGTTTCTGTCCGTTAGGGTCCATCTCCTCCTGCGACGCCTTCCTCAACGTCTTTCAGACCAAAGGGCTGCGAGCCGACGTCATCTGTCCCTGCGCCAGCTCGCCCGAGGCTCTGACAGTCGCCATCAGGAGGTACGTACTCACACACACACACACACACACACACACACACACATTCTTGTACTTCTATCTTTGTGAGGGCCCTCATTGGAATAGTGAATTTTTCATTAGTTTTAGTTTTAATATCGTTGTGATTTTTTGTTTTCAAATTCAGTTAGTTTAAATGAGTTTTTAGAGTGAGTTTGCTAGTTTTAGTTTAGTTTTTATTAGTTTTAGTTTTTAGTAATGGGGTATTTGTTTGGTGGGAGATTAAAAGAGGTCACAGTAAATTTTTAAATTTTATCCATTTTCATTATGTATGAAAAAAGTTGACAAAGACGAAAATGAAGGACATTTTCACTATAATTTTAGTTAGTTTTGTGACCACACAATACAGTTTCAGTTAATTATCATTATCATGTAACCTTTAACCCTTAAAACGAAGTCTGAAATCTTAAAAAAGCCTTTAAAGAAGTGAGGACCGGCCGGAATATCCTCACTTTGCAAAAATGTCCTCACTCTGTTGGTTTGAAACGTGTTCTGGTCCTCACTATGTACGAAGTACAAGAACACACACACACACACACACACACACACACACACACACACACTCTGAACCCTGCTTTTCCTACTCAGATTATGCAAACATGCACGCACACACATCTACAGAAGCACAAATATGCAAACAATCGCACACACACTCACCTGTGCAAACTCATGCACACAGAGTACACACTGTAAACTCATCGTCACACATAAACAAATCCATTCAAAGAAATGAATCCAGTTTATTTCCCTCTCTGACACAGAGGGAGAAACACAAGGAGCCTGACTGCACCTGCACTAACCAACCAGCCAATCACAGAGCAGTTTGAGTTTTATTAGTGTTTAATAATGTAGCAGCAGCAAAACTGAAGTCTTCAGTTTCAGTAAAAATGTTCTACTTGGAATAGTATTGTAATTGACACAATTTCCCACATATCATTTTTTTACCCTCTCTCTCCATTGTGTTATTGTTGGGGGATCTGGCTTCAGCCAGCAGGCTGTTATTGTCTGTTTGGCTGCTAAAAGCATAATCCTCAATAAGGAAATACAGCATCGATCTGTCATATTCTCCAGAATTAAACCCAAAATAAACAGTGCTGGGTCTACAGGTAAGTTAGTGATCTGTGGCTTTGACTTTAATGTAACTCCTTGCCACTTAACATTGTATTAGTAGATTCCAAAGAGAGGTATACATTTTTGCTTAAACAGTTTCTTTTAATGTTGCAGTTGCAGTAGCTAAATTGTACGGGTCCACAAGGATCTTTGTATAAACAATCTTCCTATCCTGTGAGATCGCTTGTTCTTTTCCTCCATCTATTTTTATTTATTTTTTGGTATCTGTTTGTATGTTATGCTATGATGTTTGTATGTTGTGTATGGACTGTTTGGACTCCAGGAAGAATAGCTATGCTAATGTGCTAGTGCTAATGGAGATCCAATAAATGAATAAATAAATGTGAACACGGCTTGTGTGTGTGTGTGTGTGTGTGTGTTGTGTGCAGGCCTGTGGAGGACAGCAGCCAGCCTCCGGGCCGAGGCGTCCTGTCCATGCAGGGTCTGACCTACGGCGTGGTCAGGGTGGACACGGAGGAGCGCCTCTCGGTGCTCACCGTGCAGGACGTCGGCACCGTCACACCAGGAGGTACGTCCCTGTGTGTGTTTTAGTTTTTTTGGTTGAAGTGAGTTAACGAGAGTGGTGTAGTGGTTAGCACTCTGGCCTCACAGCAAGAGGGTCGCCGGTTCGACTCCGGCCTGCAGCTCTTCTGTGTGGAGTTTGCATATTGTCAGCGTGATTCTCTCCAGGTCCTCCAGCTTCCTCCCACAGACCACTGTGTGTCCATGACCTGAGTGAAAAAAGTCAACTTTGTTTTCATGCACTGAACGGCAAAAAAATCCATTAAGTCCATTAAATGGTCAAATGAGTTTTAAGGGTGTGTAAATGTGCAGCTTCTCCTTTTTCATCAATGTCAAATTTTTTGGGAGCGTTCTCTTTCGTGACGAGCGAATGAGTCAAGTGGCTTCAGCTTTACGTTTTAAAAAGCTGCAGAAAAAAACCACACACACACACACACACACACACACACACACACACACACAGAGTCTCTATATGGCTGCAATCCATTCTCATCAGCTGAGTTTCGTCTCTGGAGACAAAGTCACACAGATAGTTTAACAAGGTAATACAGAACATAAAAAAGCTTTCAGGACATAATGCATCATCTGCTCAGGTCGTAATAAAGACTCAGCAGACACCACCAGCACTGTTACTCCACTCACAAGTCACGCACTGAAATAAATCCTCTTTTTCATTTTTCATCATTCTCATAAAAAGATATTTAAAGTTTCAAACACATTTCTTGTCATATGCATAATAAAGAAACACAGCAGTTTAAATTCTGACTTCCCTATTTAAAGACAAATAAGCAGAACAACAATAATTTAAAAGTCTGAGTATATAAAAAAAGTTAGTTTGTACCTAATTATGGCTACAACAAGCCATTTTTCTCATTATCACACTGTTGACTGTTATAAAACATTGTAAAAAAGACTGAAAAATGCTGAAAATGTTTGTATTTTTGAAGCCTGAAATGCTTAAAATCTGAATCCACAGTTGAAAATTTCTACCTTATTGATCAGAATGGATTAACTGACAAAATAATTTCAGCTGTTGACTTTACAGTGTGATTATTACAGTGTATATTAACCCATTATTATAACTCATAAGTACACAATAACATAGGTAAAGCATTCTAAACATTTCGCTGAATGTAAAGTGAAGTAGTATAAAGATTGCTGATTAAATGAGTAACAACAAATACATATTCCAGGACTTTCCAGACTTTCAAACCCTTTTGGTTTGGGCTTTTGGTTTTGGGGTTCACAGGGTTACAAATGTTGCCCTTTTAAGAAATGCTATCTTTTGAATGCTTCACATCTTAAACTGACACATATAGTTATTCCAGACTCTTTATTTTTGCTGACATTTTTAATGAGACATGTAGAATTAAGCGAGTTTGATTGAATTCAACTTCTTCTTTTTTTAAATCATTTTTTGCAATTTCTGTCTTTGATGAATGGTGTAATTTTTACCTCTTAAACCTGCTGTAGCGTCATGCAGAGTATCACTAAACCTTCCACACATAACTATACACACTGTAAATGAAACACTGTAAAATAAGTGCATGTAGCTTGTTTCCTGAAGATGCAGCTGTACATGTTCCTCTGAGTGCGTTTATGAATGTAAATGAAATCCACACATGCAGAAGTGAAGGTCTGCCTCTTATAATCCATAAAGAAGGCAGTAATCTGCAGGAGGCAGCGTGTTAACCCTGCTGATCAAACACACGGGCTGCCACAGCTAATCAAACACCACCGAGCTCCTCTCTGCTGTAAACTCACACCACCCAGTGGTCGCCACGGCAACTACACCTGCTGTAAACACCAGGACGCATCCAATCGTCTGATGGCTCAGCTGAGCTCAGCTGGACCCTTAGTAATCACAGTAATCTGCTTAAACATTAAAAATTAAATTCTAGAAATCTAAACTAGAAATGTAACAGTTACTATGTTGAATCCCAGTAGATACAATATATTATGTCCATTCTAGAAGCAATATGACACGATTAAAACACTCTTATTCAAGTTAAAGTCATGCATTTTAATTCTATACAAGTTTTAAAGTATTAGAAGCAAAAAGTACTGAGAGTATCTAAAGTAAAAGTAATCATTAAGCAGCAGAATGGCTCCGTAATTAGACCTGGAAGAAGAACATTTTATTATATTTTACTTATAAAATAGCAGTGTCACAGCGTAGAAATACTCTGTCCTCACTAAAAGTACTCCATTTAAATTTTTACTTTAGTAAAATGACAAAATATACTCAATATCAAAGGTACATTTTGTGCTGGATGACTTGTTTTAGAATTATACATAGGCCTATTTATTTTTTTTAGACACATATACTTATCTCTTAATATGAGACTTAATCAATAAAAAGCTGTTAATCATACAATTAAAATTGTTTTAAAACATTGTTGAGGGTCTACAATTACTCTTATCGATATATCAGTTTAGAATTTAATAGGTTTTATGTATAAATTTGTGATCTGAAAAGTAAATAAAGTTGTCAGAATATGTAGAGCAGTAAAAAGTGCAATATTTACCTCTGAGATTTCGTGGAGTAGAGCTATAAAGCTGCACAAAAAGTGGAAATATTCAAGTAAATTACATCACAATTAGTACATGATTTGACCTCCACTGGGGCGTCCTGTGTTATTAGACAGTAAAATCCTGTCTTGATATCATTAAGAACGTACTGGCACCGATTCTAGTTTAAATATTCTCTTTTTAACCCAGTTCCTGGTGTAACCTGGTTTTGTGCCGACGTCAGAACTGAGAACAACCTACTTGAAGCTATTTATTCACAGAAACAGGTGTTTTCTGAGGGGACTCTGGTGGGAACGTCATCTGTTTTCCACCGTGTGAAAAATAAACTTTAAAAAAAAAAGAGTTTAATCATGAAAACAGAAGGTAAGAGGTGTTAACCCTGTGTTCCCCTCTCTCTCTCTCTCTCTCTCTCTCTCCAGGTCTGGTGTGTGTGGTGAAACCAGAAGGCGTCCCTCAGCTCTGTCAGACAGACGAGATCGGGGAGTTGTGTGTCTGCTCCATCGCCACCGGCACCTCCTATTACGGCCTCACCGGCATGACCAAGAACACCTTCGAGGTGAGGCGAAATGTTGTTAATACATTTGTGGAAGATTTAGGTGCACAACATATTTGGTGGGGAATTTGGGTGTCCCCAAACATTAAAATGTTGCATTTTTCAATCAAAAATATGCAATTTTGCATCATTTTGGTGGTACCATTGTTATTATAAACATACAGTCATGGAAAAAAATATCTTGAGCTGATATCTAGCCATTCACCAAGGTTTTCCTGATAATGATTTTGATTATTATCAATAAAACCATGGATAATGGCTAGATATCAGCTTTTTAAAATTATCATTATATTTGTCCAAACAAATGTACCTTAAGTTGTACCAGGCAATAAAAATAGAAGAAAAACCTTGGTCTAATATTTTTTTCTATGACTGTATATGCTGTCTTCAAAGGCAAATTAAAACAGACATAAAAAACAGTAGATAAAAGTAATTTAAGTGTATAAATACCAAAGCAGTCTAAAAAGGAAAACATGAACATTCTGTGCAATGAAAAAGCTCAAGTAACATCAAGAGAGGCTCTCTGATAAAACTATGATTGTCTCTGTCTCTGATGTGATGCTCATTTTGGCTGGTGGAAAACAGGCTGAAAAAAAAAAAAAACTTAAATGAGCAGCCAACTCCTTAGAGTGTCTTTTAGTAAAAACAAGACATTTTTAGGCGACCTTAACGTCAAATTTGTAATAACCAACACAATCAGTTACAAAATAAACACCATGCTGTGTTGAAGAAGGCTTATAACTAACGATTGAGACCAAAAACTCATTATGAGAATGTTTACTGAGGTTAAAAAGCAAGTGAGAAGTCTGGTCTTTTTCTCAAAGACTTCTATACTATTGGACTTCGTTTTGCAACCAGTAGAGTCGCCCCCTGCTGGACAAGAGGAAGAACTAACTTCTTCATGGTTGGACTTCAGACCCAGAGGTTACATCTTGTTGATACAGCCCATGCAAGATACACAGAAAAGTGTCTGCTCCACACTAATCGCTCACTATGATTTCAGTCTAAAATCCTCATTTGACTGTTTCTGCTGTAAATCATGTGACACTTTGTTAATTTTCTGCCTCGTTTGGTATCAGAGAATCGTCTCATATTTCACAGCAGAGTCATATTAACACATTGTGTTTTTCTCTTCTAATAAACTGGAGGTTTCACTGATTTGGCTTATTGTTGCTGAGTTTAGAGGAACCTTTTGTCTGAATTTAATTTAATAACATTAATCATTGTGAAGCTGCAGAATGTGTCTTTAATGTGACTCTGCTTGGCCATAAAATCCACTTTATTAAGACCAGCGGCAGCGTGACATTATCAATAAAAAAAAGTCCCAAGATAAAAATATCTGTCATATCTGATTTTAGCTTCATCATGCAGCTCTGGCCTGTTGCCATGGCGACCCTGTAGCTGAACCGCTGTGTTTGTGTGTGTGTCTGTGTGTGTCTGTGTGCGTGCATGGGTGTGTCTACGTGTGTGTGTGTGTGTGTGTGTGTCTGTGTGCGTGTGTGTGTGTGTGTGTGTGTGCACATGCGTGTCTACATGTGTGTGTTTGTCTGTGTGTGTGTGTGTGTGTCTACGTGCATATGTGTGTGTGCGTGTCTTCTGTGTGCATGTGTGTGCGTGCATGCATGCGTGTGTATGTGTGTGTGTGTGTGTGTGTGTGTCTATGTGTGTGTGTGTGTGTGTGTGTGTGCGTCTGTGTGTGTGTGTGTGTGTGTGTGTGTCTATGTGTGTGTGTGTGTGCGTCTCTGTGTGTGTTTGTGTGTGTTTATGTGTGTGTGTGTGTGTGTGTGTGTGTGTGTGTGTGTGTGTGTGTGCAGGTTTACCCGGTGAGCTCCACTGGAGGTTTGGTCAGCGAGTACGCCTTCGTGCGGACCGGCCTGCTGGGCTTCATCGGCCCCGGCGGCCTCGTCTTCATCACCGGTAAGATGGACGGGCTCATCATGGTGAGCGGGCGGAGGCACAACGCCGACGACATCGTTGCCACGGCGCTGGCTGTGGAGCCCATGAAGTTCGTCTACAGGGGCAGGTGAGGAGACGACCAGGAGGAACAGAAGTCTCGTTTAGACTCTAATGAAGAGACTTTTAGCTGAGAAGCAGCCAGACGTCCAACACCGACACATCCGCTGTCAGCCTGATAAACGAGCCGTACCCCCGCACATAATAAATCTAATAAAGTAGAGCAATAGTGGTTGAATCCAGAAGCAGTAATAAAGTGAAGTTTAATTGTGTCGACGGCCACAGAGGAGGGAATTCATCTTTTACCTGACAGGCTGCGTGACGTTTCCCAGAGCTATTTAAAGTACGAGCTTCTTCTGCAGGAGCCGAGTTAACAAAGGAAGGATTTCATCCAGAGAAAACTGATGAGAGTATTGTTCTTTTGTTTAAAGATTTACGGTTCTGCAGAGAGAATGGAACATGCAAGAAACAAAAACATTTCCAATTTTTGCAATATTTAAATGAAAGGAGGGAAAAAATACACGTACAGTCATAGTTAATTTAGTAGACCACCCTTGTTTTCTCCTTGCTTTCTTGTTCATTTTAATGCCTGGTACAACTAAAGGTACATTTGTTTGGACAAATATAATGATAACAACAAAAATAGCTCATAAGAGTTTAATTTAAGAGCTGATATCTAGACATTTTCCATGGTTTTCTCGTTAATAACCACAATCATTATCAAGAAAACCATGGAGGACCGCTGGAGGCAGTATCAAAATGACAAAAAAAGACACAAAATTACACAAAAAGACATAAAATGCCTGAAAAAACAGTAAATTACTTTAAAAAGACACATAATGACAAAAAAAGACACAAAATGACTGAAAAAACAGCAAATTACTTTAAAAAGACACATAATGACCAAAAAATGCACAGAATTACAAAAAAAGACAAAATTATTAAAAAAAGACACAAAATGACCAAAAAAAGTAATTAAAGGGACCTTCCACACACCCCACAGTAAAGTTCCATTCATATAAAACTCACATTAGACTTTCATATCAAAGTGAGGGCCACAAAATATCGTCACAAGGGCTGTAACTGGCCCGTGGGCCGCAAGTTTGAGACCCCTGGTTTAGATGAAAGTATGAAAGGGAATTGTCTGCTGCTGTCTCTGCTCTCTATTCTCTCTTTGTTTATGTCTTTATGTTTTATTACTGCCGGTGTTGGAGTGCCGTCTGTTTGCCGACCGTACGCTCCGATAACATCAGCACACTGTGTGTAGTCACATTGTTTGATGTGTGATATCCTCACACACACACACACACACACACACACACTGTTCCTCTCTGTCACACACTGTACTGCTGCAGCTCTGATAAACAAAAGTACAATGTAGCAGCCAGACATGTCAGTGACTATAATTCATCACGGTTAAAAACGACTATTTATATACTAAATATTCACTATATAATTATTTTTATTGGTTTTTGATTTTACATGTAAATAAACAAACAAACAATCAACATTAAGACCTATAGACAAATACAGAAAAAAATCAAGGGAAAAGTAAAAGCGTACAAAAGGGAATTGGAAAACACCCCCCCAAAAAACAAAAAAAAAAGGGAAAGGTACAAAGAAATTAAAGTATTCTGATAGTCCAATCTGAGATTACCTGAAATCTGGTTTTATGGTAGAGACATATGTAATCCATTTTTGCCAATTTTCAATAAATACCTCTTTTTGTGTTCTTAAATTGAAAGTAATTCTTTCCATTACAAAGATGCTGTACACAATATTGATCCATTCATCTGCACTAGGTGCCTCCCTCTTCAGCCATTTCTTTGTTATTGATTTCTTACAGGCCACCAGTAATATTCTCAGTAAATATTTATCTTTATTCCTCCCCTCCAGTTCCTCTAGATGCACCAAATATAACAAATTGAAACAAAAAGTTATTTTTATTGAAAACAGTCTCAAGAATTTGAAAATGGGGTCACAACAGGGCAAATGCAGAATATCTGATAGTGATTCGCCTCTTTGCTTCGACAACATCTCCAACATTCTGTATTACAGTATTTTCAATGTGTTTTTTTTGGAGGATCAGTTTCTGATATTCAACAGTATGAGGCAGTATTATAGAGAGTTTTTTCTCCTCCTCCGTGCTGCAGGATAGCGGTGTTCTCTGTGACGGTGCTGAGGGACGAGCGGATCGTGGTGGTGGCCGAGCAGAGGCCCGACTCCACCGAGGAGGACAGCTTCCAGTGGATGAGCCGCGTGCTGCAGGTACCTCCACCTGTTTCTCCTGTTTTTTCTTATTGTGTTCAGCACCAGTGAGGAGTTAGAAATGGACTGTGAGAACAAAACACAAACTCACTCCGGCCTCGTTTCTCACTGCAGGATTTAAGCCCTGCAACTCAGTGGAATCAGCACAATCATGACTACAACTATTGTGCAGAATAACACGGTTATAATGACTAAAATTGTAAAAAAAAAAAAAAAGATTGATAATTTCTTTACAAAAATTGGAATAAAATGCACTATTTATGAACATACAAGTGTTACCGATATTGAAAAAGAGAAGGCTCTATATACTCCTTATATTGAGCTATTCATATTTTTACAGCCTCTCCTGTCCTCTCCTCTCGGCTCTGTGTAAACAGCCTGCAGTTCAGTCCAGTTTTTGTCACGTAACTTCACAGTGTCGCTTAGAAGCAGAATTTAATGTTTTTAACAGGATCTAGTTTATGCAAACGCTTTATTTTTGGAGAGATTTTTTCCTGGCGTTTAGGCCTAAATGGGTTAAAGTATAAATGCCTAATAAAATGGCATTTATGATGCTGTAATGCATCTATGAGGCCTTCTAAGAAAGCAAGATTGATGGTTGTTTTGGCTCATTTGTTCCTCACGTTCAACTCAAATCACTTGGAATGTTTTGACAGAAACCAAACCACATGTTTCTTAAGCTGTAACATGACAATAATTCCTCACCAGCAGATAATCCCACCATCTCCTAACTGTCCCCTGACCGTCCTCTCTCTGTCTCTCTCTCTCTCTCTCTCTCAGGCCATCGACAGCATCCACGGCGTGGGTGTGTTCTGCCTGGCTCTGGTCCCGGCCAACACTCTGCCCAAGACTCCTCTGGGCGGCATCCACCTGTCGGAGATCAAGCAGCTGTACCTGGAGGGCGGGCTGCACCCCTGCAACGTCCTCATGTGCCCCCACACCTGCGTCACCAACCTGCCCAAACCACGGCAGAAACAGCCAGGTGACTGTTCGTCTCCACACGCTCTGTGTGTGTGTGTGTAGCTCATTCCTGTGCACAGCTGTTAACGTGTGTGTGTGTGTGTGTGTGTGTGTGTGTGTGTGTGTGTGTGTGTGTGTGTGTGTTGCAGAGATCGGCCCTGCCTCTGTGATGGTGGGGAATCTGGTGTCAGGGAAGAGGATCGCTCAGGCCAGCGGCAGAGACCTGGGACAGACTGACGACAACGACCAGGTGAGAGTCACATGCTAGTGGTTCTTTTAACTGTACTGGATCTTTAGAATCCATTATTTAAAAAGATAAGTACAAAAGATTGGTACCTCCAATCATTCAGTATTTAATCGGAGCTCTGACTGTGTATCAGTGTCACTGAACTGAAAGACGTCACAGCCGATCGCTCCGTTCTGCTCGCTAACGGCCATACATGAATAAGCCAATTTGCTGAGAATTAAGTTACAGTTTGCAGACTGAAAGTTGCAATAACAATTATAAAACACACAGAAATACAAGAGTGTTAATTAGAGCAAAACTATCTTACTGTATCAAACCTTGCTAGCATGAAATACTGAGTTTAATTTGGTCCAAAACTTATTTAAACACAAAAAAATATTAAATATGCAGATTACTGTGAAAACTTGAACTCCTTGGCGATATCTTCAGTTCAGTTTAATCTCAGTTGATTTAGTTTTTCTCATAGACATGAAGACTCTTTTCGTCCTTTCAAAATAAAAGCGTCCATTATCAAAACAGGCAAATGTCACAGGGCTCCAGTTCACTGTACCAGTAGTTCAGAGAACTGAATGGCGGAGGCAGTATGTCTTTGAACGTCTCACTGAGTGAGACAGAGAGCGAATCAGGAATCTCGTTCAACGGTACTAGTACCTTCAGTACATGAACTGAAACACTAATACCTGTCATACTGAGATACGACAGGGAGTGACTGACACTTCCTTTGAGAGGGCGAGAGGGAGCTTCGGGAGTACATTTCGTTCTGCCAAGTAATTTGTTCTTTAGAACGAATCATCACTATCACATACAGAGACTTCATACAAAGCTAGCTCGCTACAAAACAAACAACCACCAACACATGTGAATGTATATTTTCCCAACCTCACCACTTTGTTGATGTCTTTATTAGCTCACCTACATGATTAAAAGAGCTGAAACAAAAATTATCTTTTTGTGGTAATCGAATGTTTAACACACTTTTTAAACAAGTTTCGGCTTCTTAAATGTGAAGATTTCACATGAAAGCAAGTCTCTAAAAAGATTAAAGATAAAGTGGGTTTGTCTGGACAGTTTACTGCAGCACCTTAATATATTTTAGCTGCCTAAAAAAGTCAATATCAGGTTAAATGTACGCTATATTTAGAACATTTTCGTAGTTTTATCTGGCTGTCGGACAGTCCTGTCTGACGGGGAACTGAAGCTGTTATATTAAATAAAATAAAATAAAACCAGTAATTTTATATCACATTTAGTGGAATTGCTCATCTACTGCTGCCTTAACTTGTTCGTTTGTTTGTGTTATTGTGTGACTTTTGTGAATCTTTTTGACTTATAAAATAATCAGCTAAATAAATAATAAAAATAATCCTTATCTGAAGCCCAGATGTACTTTATGAACTTGTTTTGATGGTATAACTGGCTCCTGTGTGGTTTTTAGAGAAGTTCTGGATGCATCGTTTTGCATAAAATCTCTCCAAACCTGCAGAAGTTTAGAAACTAAAGTGAAGGTCAAGGATGTTTTGATTAGTTCCTGATTGAGAAGTTGACATTTTAGAGAATCAATACAGCTAACAGTGTTGACTTTATCAGGAGTTGCAATTGATTTACAATCATGAGCAGCCAATAAACTTTCTCAACAGGCCAATCACTGTTTTGAGGAAAAAAAGGTTTCAGTTGCTGCATCAATAAAGCAGTAAAGTATCAGCTCGTTTCTTACCTGCTTTGAAAATTTCACAGTCCGTCGTATTGATTAAAGCACTTTAATGTCGTGGATAGAGGGCAGAGACTCTGCTCCTGCAGTAAAAAAGTCAAGCAGCATTGCTGAATATGACGGAAAAAACTAAAGATTTATTTACACATGAATGAGAAAGCTCCTGTACGGGCTGCAAAAACTTTAAGCACTTGTGTGCAGTTTTACATGATGTGCTGATGTCAGGAGAAAGTCATTTTATGAAAAATACATCAGAAAAAGACATAAATAATAATAATATGCATTATATAAAATCTCTATAGATCTATATGTCCTGCAGCTCTATGGAATCAGCACAATCATGGCTAGAAGTGGGAACAACTCAAACATGTCTGTGCAGAAAAAATTAAAATAAAATAAACACAAAATTACCAAAAAAGCACAAAAAAGACACAAAATGATCAGAAAAAGACACAAAATGATCAAAAAGTCACACAAAAATACACAAAATGACCAAAAAGATACAAAAAAGACACAAAATGGCCTACAAAGACACAAATAAGGCACAAAATTATCAGAAAAAGAGATAAGAAAGACACAAAATGACCAAAAAAGACACAAAATGATAATTTTATGGCCTCTGTGAACCAGTTTGATTCGTCTTTACTGCTATAAAAAGGGGAATTTAGATCATAAAGAGAGTCTGATTCACAGCTTGAGTCAGCTTTTGTCTGTTCCTGTCCGGTGTACGAGAATCAACCAGTGCAATTTTGTGCAAACCAGCAAAACCAGCATTTGTTATTATGACATGTTCTGGCAAATTAAAAAGGAGCTGACATCAGCAACCTGTGCTTCACTTAATCCAGCTTGTATTGCATTAGTTTTAAACAATATGATGCAGATATAATGCAGAGTCGAGGGCGAAGACGCTGTGTGTGTTTAATAGAAAGTTTGTGTGTATTTTGTTGCGCCAATATGCCAACATTTTATGCACAATTGCAATTCAAAGTGCTTTACAGAGAAAGTAAGAATAAAACATATTACAGAACAGAGTTAAAGATGATTAAAAGAAAGATAAGAAGATAAAAAAAATGAATTAATGAATATTCAAGTCCATAAGTAGTTATAATTGTGTGTTGGATCTGTTAATCACATCCTGGTGTTGCCCAAAATTGAAATGTTCCATCAGTCAGGAACAAAATGACCAAAAAAGACACAAAATGATCAGAAAAAAGACACAAAATGACAAAAAAGACACAAATGAAAATAAAAAACACTAAATGACAAAAAAAGACACAAAATGACCCCAAAAGACACAAAATGAACAGAAAAAAGAGACACAAAATGACCAAAAGGGACACAATATCTAAATGGATTATTTTAACAACCAACAACAGGACCTTTAGATATGGTTGAGCCAAAAAATTATTGAGGAGGCAACATATAAACATTTCAATCTATGTCGCAAAAAAATGTCACCAAGTGGACTTTAGTCTCTACTCTCTCATTGATGGACTCTCTCAGTCTCATTATGTTCCACTCAGAGCGGCTGCTGACAGTTTGGTGTCATATCAAACCGATTTAAACATTTTTACACCCTGGTATGGAACTCTGTGCAGGAATAAGTTGTTGTCTGATTCATTTTTTAACTGTTGAATCATTTATTTTCTCACCCAGTTGAAACAAACAGTGTCTAAGTGGATCAGAAGTATTGATGACATGACTGTGTGTTTTTCAGTTCCTGTTCCTGTCGGAGGTTTTGCAGTGGAGAGCTCAGACCACACCGGACCACGTCCTCTACACCCTGCTCAGCTCCCGGGTAACAACACACACACATTCATCTCTGCTGGGTCACAGCTTAACCTCTTAAGCTGCAGAACGCTGACTAAAGTACAAATTACCTGAAGTCCAAGACCAATCCAATGTGTTGTATTGCAACATGATAGCCTTAAAATCTCAACAATTCTGCCAAACATGCAACAGTGAGAAGTGAAAGACACCACAGACTGCTGTGTTTTGCAGCTTTTGTGCAGTTTTAAAGAGACGTCCTGTGTTGTGCATGGGTTGTAAAGAAGATTGTTTTAGCCCTGAGTGACTCAAAACTGCTTGGAATTTGGATAAAGTGCTTGTAAATGCTTGAAATTCTTACTGTATTTCTCTTGCAATCTGACTATATCCATCTATAGACTATAGATAATCACATGTTCAATGTAAAAAATAATGAGTAGCCTATCTGAAATGAAGACCGTTCCTCCTAAAAGTCTAATACAATTGCTGTTGGTATGGTTCAGTGAAATCTCCCCCTTTTAGTATGTAAATACTCATCTAAAACATGCAATTTACAACAGGTGTAAGATACTAGAAAAGCTTGAAAATTTTACTTGAAAGTCCTTGAAAAATGCTTGAATTTGACCACTAAAGTGTATGAACCCTGTAATAAAGCATAGTACTTTTTTGCAATACAACCTTGAAAACCAAGCAATGTTATGACAGTTGACTGGTTAAGTATGTTGCTTTCTGTTGCATTTGCAATCAAAACCCTTTGCGTTTGTTGTTCCTTGTTGGTGGAACACAGTACCAGTTCCTACCAGAGCAGAGCGTCCCACTCTACCTCTTCAGAGAGCATCTTCTCTCCTAGCACCACACCACAACTCTACTCCTTAACCCATTTAAGCCGGGAAAACATTACCGCATTTCTACCATTAACTTGGGGCACTCTTGCGTTATTCTACCATTAAAGCCGGGAAAGCGGATACTTCGTTTTGTAGTATTTGTAGTTTTTTCCACCTATTTTCGGTCTCTTGGCCAATGAAATGCGTCAGAATACATGTGGGCGTGTCGCAATGCATCATGGGACTTTTCCAGAACTGAAATCATGGCGGAAGACGACTATAGCAGAGGGAGCTCAGATATAACAGCTATAAACTCTCAAAATACTTTTTGAATTTAAATTCTATCTGCTACAGAGGCTGAAAAATCTATTATTTAGTAGGAAGCGTTGACACTTCTGTTGAGTTTCCAGAAAAACTTCAGGTTTTAGGGGGTTATTTTAAAATCGCCCAGAGGTTTTACAGGCATTTTTCCCAGGCGTTTTAGGCCTAAATGGGTTACGCCTCTTATCACACTGTACCTTGATTGTTTCCCTTCTCTGTAAGTCATTTTGGATAAAAGCGTCTGCTAAATGACTAAATGTAAAACCCATCTGTTGCTTCCCTCCCATCACTCTCTCCTCCTCCTCCTCCTCCCCCTCCCTGTGTCCTCCTCCCTCCCTCCTCCAGGGGGCGGTGTCCAGCTCTCTCACCTGTCTGCAGCTCCATAAGAGGGCGGAGCGAGTGGCGGCGCTGCTGATGGAGAGAGCCGGTCTGCAGGAAGGAGACCACGTGGCTCTGGTCTACCCCCCAGGTCAGAGAGGAGGCACAGCTTTTATTTACACTACAACTGCAAATTCTGAATGATCTGATTATTCACACCTCTGTGTGTGTGTGTGTGTGTGTGTGTGTGTGTGTGTGTGTGTGCTGCAGGTATTGACCTGATCGCAGCCTTCTACGGCTGCCTGTACGCCGGCTGTGTTCCCATCACGGTGCGGCCTCCTCACCCTCAGAACATCTCCACCACGCTGCCCACCGTCAAGATGATCGTGGAGGTCAGAGACTAAAATAAATACAATAGAAAGATTAGATTATTATTATTATTATCATTATTCTCCTGACAGGGTCCTAATGCTCCATCACAGGTTGAGACTACATGGGTCAGTGAGAAATAAAGGTTGGCAAGATGTCAAATGGTGTAACCACAAAAGAATGATAAATATTAAATACTTTATCCACCTACAGTGTATTTAAGTGGATTTATACATAATAACTTCATTTTAAATTTTTTTTAAATGTATTAACATTAAATGGCATTTTTTTGGAGTATTTCTACATTTACACATTTCGTCCATATTGAGCAGAACATATTCTAGAAAATAGATATTAGATATCAAATTATTCTAAAAACAAAGTTTGTTATATACCACAGTGTTGTAATGTACACGTGGATTGTATTTTTTTTTCTCATTTTAATTCACATTTATTTTCCTGTATATAATCAGATTTTTATGGGAAAAAGTACCTGGTTACACCAACTGACGCTGAGTTAGATGTCTGTTATTTTTGGGACCTTTCTCTAGTGATCTGTACTTATTTCTGAGGATCAATAAAAGCTCATCTTATATTATCTGTTTCTGTGTGTAAAACAATTTTACAAGTAATTCCTGAGATAAAAACGAGGCACGGACCGCCTTTAGCACGACGATAAAATAAATGCTTACAAAGTCATTCCTTTCTTCCTTGTTATTTTTCTTGTATTACAAATAAAAAACTGAAATAGAAAGTGTCCTGACGCAGTGAACTCTGGTAGTCCTGTAAACCTCTGACTTTCTTTAAGTAAAATAATACATTTTAATGAATATTTTAACCCTCTGCGTCCCTGCAGGTCAGCCACTCGGCGTGTGTGATGACCACGGCGGTCATCTGTAAGCTGCTGCGCTCCAAGGAGGCCACGGCCACCGTGGACATCAGGAACTGGCCGCCCGTCCTCGACACCGGTACACTTCTCCTCTTTCTCTTTATTCATGAAGACGTTAGGGATGAGTGCCAAAGATCCTCCAGGGCTACATTTATTAAGACCAGAGTATTATTAACCCATAAGAACCCAGACCCAGTAATCCTTAAAGAATTTGTTCTATAAGTGGACCACATAGAACACATTTCTGATGTTAAAAAAAAAAATACTACCCCTTAATGTCAAAGATCTGAGATGTGACATATACGTTACATTGAGCGTTTATGGAATTTATGTTTATGATATTTCTTATTTTAAAATAGAAAAAAACTAGACACATTTTCTGCTTACAGAAACACAAATATGCCTTTTTCTTTTGCATCTCCATAACATATATCAAAATTGTGACTTTAATTTGTTCAAGAAATATGGTCAGAACAAGTTAAATGTAATACAGGACAAACTATTAATGGATTAGAATTGTTGAATGGGTTTAAACTTAGCCTCATAACAAAAAATAAGCTTTTTAAAATTAGCTACTTTTTCACATTTCTGTTTCCAGTCACAGCCACATTTTGGAGAAGTCACTTCTTGTCTGAGATTCTAGAAGATTTAAAGTGTTTGTTACACGGGTGTCACCATAGGTTCTTATGGGTTAAGGTCTGACGTTACCCATTCTGCACTGACTTCCTATTTAGACCACATAATCCTTAAAGGCAGCCTGAGGAAAGCAGATTTTCTGAAACATTTTTAAACCTGTATTGTTTACGTCTCTTTCTTCTTCCCTACATTTCACTTTTTTAAGTTTCTCTGTGTGTTAAAGCCACCAGCTGTAGTGTGAAACTGTCGACAGCCGGATTTACAAACAAAACACGGACCCACACTTCCAAACAAAAAAGTGCTACACTGGTGCAAAAAGCTGCACAAGGTGTTCTAAACCCACAAACCAAATGTTTAGGGCAACACAGCAGCAGCAGCTCATAACACACTCCAAAACACCTGCATAAATTAACAACATCTTATTATTAATGACCAAAAAAGACACAAAATGATTAGAAAAAGACACAAAATAACCATTGTCCAGCTGCAACTTCACTGTTCTGGCTCACTTTTTATCGTCGTCATAATGTCACTTTAAGAGAAAAAGCTGCAAAAAATCCCCACCGTAGACTACCTGCAAACAGCAGACAGACACAGTTAGAGCCTTTTTGGACAAAAGTGGAGCATAAATTAAGAGCATTTTATGATTAGAATAAACCTCTGAAGATACATCATCTCATATTTGAGTAGGTCCCAACAAATATACAAGACGACAAACAAAAGGTACAATACTAAACAAAAGGTGCAACACAAGAAACATAAAAATAAAATAAAATGGTCAATGAGAATATTTTAACCACAGAGTGTAGTCTGTATTTGACAGGCATTAAATAATCTGAGAGTCAATAGAAACATTTTAAAATGATCTATTATTGTAATCGAATGTTTGAATAATTTTTCAAGCACAAACCTGCAAAGATTTCAATCTGTGTAGAAACGAGAAGAAAACGCTTCCTTTGAACTTACTTTATGCACCTGAAATATTAATTTTTTTCACTTTATGAAGATAAAATAATGAGGTTTGAATAGTTACTAGTCGTGTCCAGGTATTAGCTTTCTAACAAAACATCTGCCGCAACATTTTAAACCTCCATCTACGAGCTCACAGGGAGAAGCTCTGAGGGTTCATCTGGAGGTCGTGTTTCTGTAATGAATGTCCTCGTAATAAAACAAAACTGTGTGTGTGTGTGTGTGTGTGTGTGTGTGTGTGTGTGTGTGTGTGCAGATGACCTGCCAAAGAAGAAGCCTCCAGCTCTCTATAAGCCCACCAACCCTGACGGCCTCGCCTATCTGGACTTCAGCGTGTCGACGACCGGCATGCTGGCCGGAGTTCAGGTCAGCTCAGACTTAATCCTCATCGCCAGAAACCCAAAAACCGCTTACAGGCTGCACAGACCTCCATCCTTAGTCTGTTTGGTCATTACTTGTTTCAGTCCAGAGAGAAACACACAGTACAGAACCAAACCCATCTCACAGTTCACTTTGGTATTTTTCAAGCTGCACCCTATTATTTCATGTGTTTGTGACTAATGGGGAGGTTTTTATAATGGGCCACAGTGTAATACTTCAGTCAGTTAAAGATGTCACAACCAGTGGTGCAATGTAACTAAGTACATTTACTCAAGTACAAAGACACAAAAATGACACAAAATGACCAAAAAAAGACACAAAATGACCAAAAACAACACAAAATAACAAAAAAAGACACAAATTACCAAAAAAAAGACACAAAATGATCAGAAAGAGACACAAAAAAGACACAACATGACAAAGAAAGACACAAAATAACAAAAAAAAGACAAAATGATCAGAAAGAGACCAATAATTAAAAAAAGACACAAAAAGTGCAAAAAAACTCAAAAGCACAATATGACCAAAAAAGAGAACTGTCCTCTCCCAGTTTACTTTGGTATTTTTCAAGCTGCACCCTATTATCTAATTTTTTTGTGACTAGGCCTGTCACGATAACACATTTTTTAGGACGATATATTTTATGTCTAGCCATTTTCCATGGTTGTCTTGGTAATAACCAAAATCATCAAGGAACCATGGAAAATGTCCAGATAGCAGCTCTTAAATTAAACTCTTATGAGCTATTTTTGTTGTTATCATTATATTTTTCCAAACAAGTGTACCTTTAGTTGGGTGCTCTAATAATTTGTTCAATGACTGTATATTAAAAAAGTGTATTGAAAAAAGTGTCCAGGTTGAAAAGTATAATAATATAAATCAAAAGATTCCCTTTAAGTGTGGAACATATATTTGAGCATCTTCAGTCCTTGTTGTGTTTGAAGGAAAGAAAGCCAAGAATAATAATAATAAGAAATCATGTATGGCGTGTGTCGTGGTTTTAGAAAGAAAAAAAAAGTATTTAAAGAAATCCAAAGAATGGGATTTGGAGATTAACTGTCCATCTTTCCGCCTTGTTTCTTGTTCGTCTCTGTGTTTGTGTTGTTGTCTCTCCTCCTTCTCTCTCTCTCTCTCTCCCTCCCTCCCTGTCTGTCTCTCTCTCCAGATGTCCCATAATGCCGTTGGAGCGTTCTGCCGGTCGGTGAAGCTTCAGTGTGAGTTGTACCCGTCCAGAGAAGTGGCCATCTGTCTGGATCCGTACTGCGGCCTCGGCTTCGTGCTCTGGTGTCTCTGCAGGTCGGTGCAACACCTTCCACCATAATATGTTTCACTCCTAAAGAATTATCAGCTGACTCTGAAAGAGAAAAAGCTGATAATGTGTCGACTTGTTCTGTAAAATAATATCAGTTATTGCAGGTTTAAAGAGACTTAAGAGAGTTATCCTCAGTTTAAACTTCTAATTTGAGTCCAAGCTCCAAAATCACTGCAGCCTACATATCCCATAATGCAACTCATCTTTATTTAGACACTCCCTGCATGATACACACTTTCAGACTCAACATCTTTAGTTTCTACTGCAAATTTCTTGTCTCCAAATCCAGGTGTCCAAATAATATTCTTCATAATAACCAACAAAAAACTCCTGAGAAGGGAAAAAAATCATTTTTGTTATTATAGGTTTGGTACTCAAATTATGGTTTACGTCACAATGTTGTCCTTTTTTTCCTGTTTTTTATTCAGATTGATTCATAATCTATTTATTTTCATTTTCAAGGGACAGCCATGAAAAAAGACTGTACAAAAAATAATAATTAATACATTAATAAAATATTGTTGTATTGTTGTTAAAATATTAAACCTCCTCTTATGTTGCGGGTCAAATTGACCCATTTCAAAGCTAAAAAATTAGTATTAGTAGTATTATTATTATTAGTAGTATTTTTTCATTACAAAAAAAATGTAAAATACAACTTTAAAAAAGTCAATGTGATGTAAAACTATTGTATTATATATGTAGATATTTCCAATGTACATTAAAAAACAGTTTTAACATGCATTTTTTATGAAAAAAAGAGTGAATTATCCTCATTGAACTTGATCTGTGAGAGGTAAAGAACACTATTGCACAAAATATTGATTGAGATGGTTAATAATAGAGTTATTAATGAAATATAAATATTTTTTATTGGGATTTTTTAGTTTCTGACACTTCTGGATAATTAAACATGACCCAGGTTATTGCTGTTCTTGGAAAAATGAAAATAACAGGAGGGTTAAGTGGGAAAGTTGAGTTTGACACTCGAGAAGAAGGAAAAAATAAATAAAATTTAAAAAGATGGGTCTTACTTCAAAGCAATATGAATAAAAGCAGGTGTCAGATGTTTGACATGCTCCGAGTGTTTTATCGAAACATTCCCAGACATTTCATCTGTGAAGCTCTCCGTTTTTAAACTCTGGTTCCAGATCTCTGGTCTGCTTTGTTTTAAAACCTCAGCTCATAAATTGTGAACTTGGCGAGAACAGATTTCTGCTGCTGAATGTTTTATAAATACAGCAGACTACAAATCACCTCCGCTATAAGAATTTCAGTGACTTTAAAGCAACGATAACTCACATCTGCACCCAATTGTCATAATAAATAATTCTTGTTTTGGCTCTCAGGGAAATATATCTCCGTCTCAACGAGACCAGCTGGTTATATAATGGATAAATGGTCATTCTAATGTGTGTGTGTGTGTGTGTGTGTGTGTGTGTGTGTGTTTTGTGCAGTGTGTATTCAGGCCACCAGTCCATCCTGATTCCCCCGGTGGAGCTGGAGTCCAACCCGGCGCTGTGGCTGCTGGCTGTCAGCCAGCTGAGGGTGAGAGACACCTTCTGCTCCTACAGCGTCATGGAGCTCTGCACCAAAGGACTCGGCCTGCAGACAGAGGCGCTCAAGGTGAGCACGACACCAGAGCACCCGACACGACACACACTCACACACAGTGACGTATCTAAACCGCTCTCAACCCCAGGAAGCTTTCTAGACACATCTTTAGGAACTGCAGGAACTCAGGTTTTACATCCTGATGAGACCATAGTTTGTCTGATTTCTGTACTTACTTACGTACTTACTTATTTACTTATGTACATACTTACGTACTTATTTAGGAACGTTGTGACTGCAGGAACTCAGGTTTTACATCCTGATGAGACCATACTTTGTCTGATTTCTGTACTTACTTACGTACTTACTTATTTACTTATGTACATACTTGCTTACGTACTTACTTATTTACTTATGTACATACTTGCTTACGTACTTACTTGCTTACCTACTTACTTACCTATTTACTTACGTACTTACTTACACACTTACTTACATACTTACGTACTTACTTACTTACGTACTTACTTACTTACATACTTACGTACTTACTTACTTACGTACATACTTACTTACTTACTTACTTACATACTTACGCACTTACTTACATACTTACGTACTTACTTACTTACTTACTTACATACTTACTTACTTACATACTTACGTACTTACTTACTTATGTACTTACGCACTTACTTACTGACTTACTTACCTACTTACTGACTTACTTACGTACTTACCTACTTACTCACTTACTTACATACATACATACTTACTTACTTACTTACTTACTTACATACTTACTTACTTACATACTTACTTACTTACTTACTTACATACTTACGCACTTACTTACTTACGTACTTACTTACCTACTTACTGACTTACTTACGTACTTACCTACTTACGTACTTACTTACTTACTTACTAACTTACTTACTTACTTACTTACTTACTTACTTACTTACTAGGAGCTCACAGACAGATTTGTCTTGTGGCTGGTGGTTAACCTTTCCCCAAATCCACACATGTTCTAAACCCCCACGACACACACTCCAGTGATGTCTGTGACGTATCTGAACCACTCTCAACCCCAGGAAAGTTTTCTAGACACATCTTTAGGAACTGCAGGAACTCAGGTTTTACATCCTGATGAGCCCATAGTTTGTCTGATTTCTGTATTTTCAACCTGAGGAACTTTTCCAGGAGCCGTTACTCTTTAACTGTGTTTTAACTGGCAGGACCAGGGTCTAAATGTAGTTATTTTATATTAATTTCAGGTGCCAAAATAGACTGTGTTCTAGGGGTTCTACTTTCTGATTTCCCAGCAACTTACTAACTTACTTATGTACTTACTTACTTATGTACTTACGCACTTACTTACTTACGCACTTACTTACGCACTTACTTACGCACTTACTTACTTACATACTTACTTACATACTTACTTACTTCCTTATGTACTT